>NC_058375.1:159730439-160030439 GCF_018350175.1 Felis catus
AAATTTACCACTGCTAATAAGCCAGTCAAGATATTCAGCTTCTCTATGTCTAACAAAAATTCAGGCAGCTGATGCTAGTTAAATCCATGAGAGCAAATGAAGTTCACCACTGACAAACTGATTCAAGAACACAGAATAAATTCAAATTATTTTCTGCAAAGTACCTACTGATAAATAACACAACAAATAACCATAGCTTTGAACCTCTCACATTTGTACAAGCCTTGTAAAGTTGTCCAACTAAGCCTTTTTCTGTTCCACACATATTTTTACCACCATCAGTTGTAGCACATCTTAGCGGATTCCACTTCAGATCGTACTTAAGTGTTTTCTCAACTTCAAAATATTCTCGTCTGTAGTTGCTCTCCACAGACTATTCACAGAGGTTAACTGTTCTGCCACTTCAAATCTGGCATGGACCTTGAATAAACAACAACTGAACAGTCTCAATAACATCTGTTCACTCATTAAGAGCCAAGGAAAACCATTATAAATTACTTGCCTTGTTGTTGTTGTTGTTGTTGTTTTTAATGTTTATTTTTGAGAGAGAGAGAGAGAGAGAGAGAGAGAGAGAGAGACAGAGCATGAGCAGGAAAAAGACACAGAATCTGAAGCAGGCTCCAGGTTCTGAGCTGTCAGCACAGAGCCCGATGCGGGGCTTGAACCCACAAACCATGAGATCATGACCTGAGCTGAAGTCGGACACTTAACCAAATGAGCCACCCAGGTGCCCCACTTGCCTTGTTTTTTTAATACACTATTAATGTTACTTCAAATGTCGTCAATTCTTAAATCAAGTGTTCTTGCCCAAAAAAATCTATGGTCTAAAACAAGTTTTTGTCCCCCCCCCCCCCCCCCCCCGGACACATTTCTTTGCTACAATCAAACACAATTTAATTAACTCACCATCAGTAAATGGCTTTCCTTGCGTGGCTAACAAATGAACCACTTGGAAACTTATTTTGGTGGCAGTCTCATTTTCAATTTTTATTTTTATGAAGAAATTATGCTGTGATAAGATATTCCATTTTAAATTGACTGTTACTTTAAGAAAATTGAGGGTTGGAAAAAAAGAAATATAGAAATAAAGAGAGAAAATGGAGAGTTGAGAAGTGTGGTGTATGCTTAGTCTAATAATGCCAACATATATTCTTCTCCAACAGCTACAGTGTCACTGCATAATAAAAAAAAATGTTTTGCTCTCTGATTCAACAAAATAATACACACTCCACTGTGCCTTAAAAGTATGCCACTCATAGTCCATTTTTCTTTCTTTTCTTGTTTTGACATGATAGATATGCACTGGTATAAAAAAATAAAAGAAATATCGCAGGCTGGCAATACACATGGCACTCAAAACACCATCAAGTTATAACTGCAGCACTGAAATTTGTAGTGCACCAAGAGCTGTATGAAGCGCTGAGAATGCCACACAGGGTCTCTGTCACAACTACTCAGCTCTGCCATTAAAATGCAAAAACAGCTGTGTTCCAATAAAACTTTATTTATGGACACTAAAATTTGAATTTCACATGTCACAAAGTATTATTCTTTCAATTTTTTTAACCATGCAAAAATAGGCAGTTTGCAGACTTGTTATAGCAAGTACATTTCAAAGATTTTAATCTTTTATGGACTCAAACTATCACTTCTGACACTTATCCAAAAATTTGGTCCTAATTACAAGAGGTGCGATTTTCTGAAGAATATGTAATTTCACTATAATCCATTAAACTCTTTATTATATGATAAATGTTTATACTTTTGAAAAAGAAACAAAAGCCACTATAAAGACCATACCATCCTTAAAGAAAACCTGTCTCTAAATAGAACCACATGACTCATAATTATGCTACTATTCTTACTACTCAATAAAATTTATTATAAACCCAAAATTTCACATAAAAAACATAACAAGATATCACTACCTGAATTAGAAATCACATCCCATTCTATAAAGAAAAATTTTAGGGAAACATAAATGAAAGCCACAATTTTAGTTTGTCATGGCCCCTTCTAATAAACATTTCTCTCTCTCTCTCTCTCTCTCTCTCTCTCTCTCTCTCTCTCTCTCACACACACACACACACACACACACACACACACACACACTCACTCAATAAATTTTACTTTTTATAAAACTATAGTCTCCCAAGGTGACCAGTCTAAAAAAAAGGATGTATTTGGACACAGTATTAGTTCTGGTTAGTCAGCATTACTTTATAATTCTATCACCTTTTTTATAACAAGGAATCTACCTTTTATTGTATCATTTTTAATTACCTTAAGACTTCATCTTTCTTGGCAGATAGTCAAAACAAAATCACGGTATCTAGAAAGCATGTTTTCAAAAGGTTAATACTAGTTACTAAAAAGTAAAGGAAATGAGTTTGTTCACTTAGACCTTCCTAATAGATTCAGCTGCTACTGAGCCATTGCCTCACATTTTTAAATTTAAAACTTCCTGAAGTCTGAAAATATTTTAATTCATTCCAGATTTTAATTGTTACTTTTTATATTTCATCTGATAAGCTGATTTATACAGAACAGTTAAGGTCTTTGTTCTATTAATACTTTTCACATTATGCCTGATAAGGCAAAGAACTCTGATTAAAAACAGAAACACTATGATAAAGTTAGAAATTATTTTCACAAGATAAAATATTCCATTTAAATCATTCCTTTTCATTAGTTTTTTAATGCATTTGAAAATTTAGGGCACAAAAAGAATTTAAGAAATCTACACTGTTCAACACTCCAGAATTACCTCCAACTCTTGTCTTTAAACATCCGTTTTATTTTTTTTTTAATGTTTGTTTCTTTCTTGCTAAGAGAGTGCAAGCGTGCATACATGTATGTGCAGGGGAGGAATAAAGAAGGGGAGACAGCATCCCAAGCAGGCTCCACACTGTCAACGCAGAGCCCGATGCAAGGCTCTAACTCAGGAACACTGAGATTGTGACTGAGCCCAAATCAAAAGTCAGACTCTTACCAACCACCCAGGTGCCCCTAAATACCATTTTAACATGGTTGATAGAATATATCTATTTTCATATACAGTATTTTCTATCACATATTTAGTGAACATAGCTATAATTTTTGTTGAGTATATCGCATTTCAACATTTATTCCATGGCTTGATTTCCAATTTAAAACCAAATATCCTGGGGCACCTGCATGGATCCACTGGTTAAGCGACTGACTTTGGCTCAGGTCATGATCTGGTGGTTTGTGAGTTTGAGCCCCATGTCGGACTCTGTGCTGACAGCTCAGAGCCTAGAGACTGCTTCAGATTCCGTGTCCCCCTCTCTCTCTGCTCCCTCCTGTCCCCCACACTCAGGCTCTGTCTCTCTCTCCCTCTCAAGCTCTGTCTCTCTCTCCCTCTCAAAAACAAATAAACATTTAAAAAAATCAAATAAACAAATAAATAAAACTAAATATCCTAATTTTTTGGTAGTTAAATCAACATGTTAAATAGCTATCATAAAAGTAGCCCAATTTCCTTCATAACCTTTTCCCCCCATGAATCTAATAAAAACATCTCCCACATTTTTTCTAATGATTTTAAATATTAGCATTTGAAATTTTAATCCATTTAGAGTTTAATTGTCTATCACTAGAATTTTTTCCAAAAGAAAATGTTACACAACTTCTCAGAAATGCAACCTCTCCCAGTGATTTGAAATATTTTTCTGGTCATCTATCATATTCTCACATAACCATGGGTCTGTTTTTGTATTTTATTCTGTTTCATGAAACTATTTCTGAGCCATACACATTTATCCATCTACCTACACAAATACATATGTACTGTACACATATACATAAATATATTCACAACAAATATTTCATGTAGAATGACTTAAAGAGTAAGCATAGAAAGTCAAGTTCCTCAATCTAGAGCACACATTTAATTATACAAGCCTGTGGTTAAAGAGAAGACAAGTCTGATCTAGAATCATACTCCAAGTCAGATTAATACCTCAGCTTATCTTTAAGATACTTAGCCATTTTAAACAGTTTTGTTGTAACCCTGACAGCAAAGAATTCAGACATACTGAGACCAAATTATTCAGAAAAGGAAATATAGATTACATCAGGGGTAAAGCAGAGAGTTCTAGTTTTTGCTTCTCTATCCTATCACGACCTTAGAAAACGAGTAATAATTTAATTTCAATTTTACTCTTACAAATTAAAAAAACAGGGAGCCTGGGTAGCTCAGTCGGTTAAGCATCTGACTCTCGATTTCGGCTCAGGTCATGATCTCATGTTTTGTGACTTTGAGCCTCTCTACTCTGATAGCGCAGAGGCTGCTTTGGATTCTCTCTCTCCTTCTCTCTCTGCTCCTCCCCCACTTGCATGTGCACGCACGAGCACTCTCTCAAAATAAATCAATAAAGATTTTTAAAAAATAATGTCTGACAGCTTTTTTTTCCCAACAAAAATGAACACACAGACAGGTTGTATAAATATGGCCAAGTTCCTTAACCATGTTTTAACTTTTTTTATATGTAAAACGGATAATAAATGTAACTGCTAGTTGTTAGAGTAAAACAAGTGTATATGCAGAGTTTTAAACTAAATCTGTCACTTAGCAAGTATTCAATAAAGTGTGAGCATATATGTATGCTACAATACAACTGCTTACTGAAGATTGACCTATTTTACACACACACACACACACACACACACACACACACACACACACACACACACAGACTCCCTTCTAGCTTTCTCCCTGAGGTTAGAATTTCTGGTATGTAAAACGACATGTACTTCAGTGCCTAAATTTCTTCTGTTAATGTCAAAGTAATATAACTCCTATTCCTCTACCTTCATGTTTATAATTACTTGCTGTTTTTAAAACCAATCTCTCTCATGTACACACATGCATATACATATAAATGTGTGTATATATACACAGACACATAAATGTATTTTTATATTAGGCTATTTCTCTATTTTAACATATAGTTCTCATTTTAAAGATAACATTGAGACGCTGAGAGATGTCATATTACCTTTTGTTAGAACTTAAACCCACTCAGCTAAGCACCCCTATCCCAAAAGAGCAGTAAGAGTATAGTATGTGTGGTGTGTGGTGTGTGTGTGTGTGAGAGGGAGAGAGATAGAAAGGGAAAGGAAGAGGGGGGAGAGAAAGAGACAGAACGCATGTGCTTGCTCACGCAAAAAGGAATGTTTTCTGAGAAATCTCCAAAATAGGCATTTGGCTGAGACTTGACCTAGTTCACTTTCTTCTTACTACCACAAAGTAAACTGGTATCCTATCCCCAACCTAAGTACTAATTACTTAAGAATCTTTTTTAGTTTCATGCCTTTTCCCATTATTAATGTAATACATGCTGGATGAAATGATACAGAAAACTAAAACTGAAAGGCCCAATACTCCCCGTCTCCCAAAATCCCACTCCTCAGAGGTAACCATTTTGATATACCTTCAAAAGGACAGTGATGATTTACTGCCCCACACTACTCCTTTTTGGTCTGTTCTATCCCAACAAGGCAGAGTGAAAGAAGGGCTACTGAAAGTTACTTCATATGGTCCATGTGCATCAGGGAAATAAATCTCTGACAAGGAAGGAAGTTGCATTCACTCTACATAAGAAGTCCAAGTTGAGCACTACCTACCCATTAAAACACTTCTTAAAACAATGTATTATAATAAATAAGGATAAAATATCTTAATGTTTACACAGTGATTTCAACATAAGTATTATTTTACCAACATCATCTCTATCATATCCTCAACAAGACTCCTAAAATGGATTTCTGTGGAAATTTATTGTAGCAATACAGCTTTAGGGTTAAGAACATGGGTTTAATCAGACTGAGTTCAAATCCCAGCTCTGTCCTAAAATCCTGGTAATAACACAGCGTACTTCACAGAATTCTTATGCAAATTAAATGAGATGGTACTTGTAAGCCTTGTAGCAGGTTCCTGGAATATATAGCCTCCACAATTTTTACTTAACTATAACTGAATCCTAGAAAAGTAAGCAACTTGCCCAAAACCACACACCAAGTTAAGTCATGTGAGAAGAGAAAGCAACAGAAGAATATTAACAAACAGTGGAGTATTCTAATTTACTCACTTTCAATTTCTCTAGCCTAAGTTTTCAAATAAAGAAAAAAAAAAATACTAAAGTCTTTAAATTAATAAACCCAAAAGATTCCCAACAAAACAAACCACTCTGCCTAGGAACCCTACCTGCTCTCAATGCCCACACAGACATGTTTAACATAAATTATCCTGCTCCATGAAAATAAAAACACACTTAGCCATCATTCCCAACTCTAAAATGCTATACAACTCCAGAGTATGCCAACAGTTTAGGTGCCAGATACATAAATGTGTGTATAAACCCATTAAGATCATAACGTGCCTCTAGAAAGACACATTTCCAAAGACCAAACCACCCAACAAACAAAATTTTTAAATTTTAGTAATATTTCCTATTACCTGCAACCTTAATAGAAACACCAACCTGCAATTCCAGATAAATATGTAAACCAAGAAAATCAGTTTTGTTTTTTGTTTGTTTTTTTTTTAATTTTTTTTTCAACGTTTTTTATTTATTTTTGGGACAGAGAGAGACAAAGCATGAACGGGGGAGGGGCAGAGAGAGAGGGAGACACAGAATCGGAAACAGGCTCCAGGCTCTGAGCCATCAGCCCAGAGCCCGACGCGGGGCTCGAACTCACGGACCGCGAGATCGTGACCTGGCTGAAGTCGGACGCTTAACCGACTGCGCCACCCAGGCGCCCCAAGAAAATCAGTTTTAACAAAGGATGAGAAATTATAATTTTTGACAGACTGAACCATATGCAGCAGTATCGAAACATTTTTAATCTACAAAATGGGTTCATACGGTTCAACCTATGTACTCGATGACCTGAATGGCCTAAAGTATAATCAATCCCCTCGTATCTTTACAAATGATTATGACTGCCATTTTTCAGTTTTCAGGGATTCAAAGAAACTATGGGTCACATCATTCTCATACATCTTTTACTTGTGTATTATCTCAAAGCTGCCAAAACAGAGTGATACATGCAAAGCCTTATTAAGTATAAGGCTTACAAGGTAGCATTAATATGCGCTGAAATTAAATAAATATATGTTTATAATTTATCTGAAGCTTTGGCCCTCAAATTTTACACCATAATGTTCCAGCAATCTAAACATTTAAAACCTCTGACTTATACCAAGTTTTCCTTCTATTATACCAATTTTCTGACTTAACATTTCCCAATATCAAGCTATCTGCCTTATGAAAAAAACGACATTATCTTTATAAAATAAGGACAAGAAGCAATTTCACTCCTTTCCTTTTTTACCACTGGTCACGAACCCCAAATCACCAACAATAAAGAAAAACACAAAAATGTAAATAAATTGGAGCCTAAAATTCCCACCCATAATCCTACTACCCAAAGATAACCAAAGTCAACACCATTCATGTTTATTTTCTCCCAGTCTTTTTCTATATACTTTTTATCCAACAACTAACATTATACTTCATAGTAGCCCCTGGCATTCAAAAATGTTTCCACGTTCATAATATCAACCATTTGCAAAAGACCCTAAAAGTAATGATATAATAAAATTATCATTTTTGAAGTGCTGCTAAATGAGACACTTCTATAGCCTCCACCCATTCAATTCTCAGTTTGGGTTTGATTTTCCTTATCTATAGTCATAGATCTAGAAAATCACAGAGTTATCCCAACCCCCACCCCCGACCACCAAAAAACTATTTTGTTTTTGAAAAATCTTTCCCCCAAATAAACCCAATTAATAACATTAATAATGAAAATGGCAGTGGCAGTTCTTTGCCATAAAAAAGCTTCAGATAAATTATAAATTTATGTATTTAATTTTACTGCATATTAATGCTACTACCCTATGCAGTATACATGTTTTAATGAAATTTATTTAAATTTCCTACAAGCAACTTAAACTTTTGTATTAAAACTGATGATTGTCAAACTGTGTGATGGGTATGTTAAGGTTCATTGCAATATTCATCCTACTTCGATAAATTAAAAGATGTTTCCATAACAAAAAATTAACAATTTTTTATATTTTCCTGCATTCCTATGAAGGAATTTATCTTCTCTTCACAAATTTCAGAACTAAAAGCAGAATCTGGTAGCCATCACTGTCAAGATTCTACACTAATTACTATTTTGTATCTGCTGTTCTTACAAAAGCAATTTTCCACATTATGACATGTTTTCATGAACATTATTTCATGACTACCTAACATTCCATTAAATGGATGTACAGTAATATATTTAATTATTTCTCTACCACTGGTGATTCAAGCGTTTTCTAATTTCTTGCTATTGAAAACAGTGCTGCAACAAACATCCTTCTACCTAAAATGCTTTGTTTGGATTAGAATTATTTCCTTAAAACAATGACTCCCAAGGCTTAGTAGGAAAACTACTATGTAAGTATTCATTTATCTCTCCCAGATCCACCTCAGCAATCTCCATCCAGAGTCAAAAGGTAACTGCAGAAATGAGTTAACCAAGCATAAGGATGCGATCTTTAGAAAGGCCTGCTGCAAAGAAATTCCCACCTTTCCATAACTGATAGGAATTATGTGCCTGACCAGTGCCTGAACTGGTCGTGGAAACAATGTGGTTGCTATATGGTAGGAAGAAGGTATCCCCAATAAAAACCTTGAAAGCGGAGTCTCTAGTGAACTTCCCCAGATAGGCACACTGCACACTTGTTGCTGCACGCTCACGGGGGAAGAGTGTGTACTCTGCATGCCCCCACTAGTGAGGGAGAGAACTTAAGGAAGCCTCCATATGGATTCCTCTACTCCTGCCTATGTATTTTCCCTTAAGATCCAGCTATGTATCTTCACTATGTTATTATAATGCATATCAAAGATGAGTACAACTATATGCTAAGCCCACTAGCCTTTCTAACTAATCTCTGAAATAGAAGTGGCCTTGGGGACACCTGACATAGTTTGTGAAGCCCCTTCAGCCTACTTGACCACTCTAAAACAGGCTGACACCATGTTCATAGCCCTAAGTAAAAACTAGAGACTACCCTGCCATTTGAAGTTATGGAGAACCCCAAGTAAAGTTAAATTTCACAAATCTCCCTTCCCCTGCCAAGACAGGGAAAGACTGTAGTTCTGAAACTCCCTGGCAAACAGTCATTCTGAGTCTGCAGCTTTATCAACGAGCTGGCATATCTCCTCTTACTAGAAGATAAGTTCCAAAAAAATAGGAACTTGGGGGAGTTTGTTTACTAAAATATCAAGGTGCCTAAAAGAATGCCCTACCACATAGAGACCCTCAATAAATATTTCTTGAATGAATAAATGGATATTCTCAGGCATCCCCAAAATTTCAAACTTAAGAAACCTGGTCTAAAAGACAACCAAATCAGTATTTCAGCTCTACTGCTTTAGTAATTCTCAGCCTCAGTTTCCTCATTCATAAAATGGAAACAACCATGTAACCTACTGGCATGAAGACAAATGCAATACTCCTCCTGGCCTATAACAGACAGTCAGTAACATGAAGACACCTTATTTAGAAAACCAAAGAACTACAGTTTCACATAACTCAATAAGAAAATCAACATAATAAAAAAATTACTTTAGTCAGGTAGAATATTAAATACTGTCACTTGGGAAGTATTACAGTTTCTATGTTTCTTCCTAATTAGAGATTCCAGGGTGGATTCATGGACACCAGTTAGGAGTCCACTATAGTGATCCAGGTAAGAGGCACTAGACTGAACTAGTGTCACAGAACATCAGAAAGGTACCCAGGAGATGAAAAAAAAAACAGGACTTGGTAGTAGACTGAATGTGAAAAGTAAGGGAAAGGGGAATGTTTCTGGTTTACACATGGATAATTGGCAGTAACAGTAAGTAACTATAAACGGAACTGGTTTGGGGAAACAGATCACGAGTTCCTTTTTGAAGACACTGAATTTGGCATGTTTTAGCGACAACAGTGAGTTTCTTCCTGCAGGTCTCACTTATCTAGTCACCTGACAATAAACGCTAAGGCCCAGTTACCTATTTTATGGGCAATGGTTCCATTATCATTAGCAAACAGTATGGGGTAGCAGGAAGGAAGAATAGGAACAAAATAAAGCCCAGTTCAATATACAAACAAGTACAAAGGATGAGGAAAAACTGGTTTCACTGACCTTTTAGACATTTAAAAATTCATCCATACCATGGATCACTTCTACAATCAGCAGTATTGTAAGTCACTGGGCCTAAAAGAAGACTGTGTTCACACGAATAATTCTATATGATGCATAAAATCAATCCTGTGTCTTTTTTAGTCATATTATATGTACTTCATCTTCCCAAATTGCTGTTCATGTACTTTAAAAACAATGATGGGGGGGGGGGGGCGCACCTGGATGGCTCGTCAGTTAAGTGCCCAACTTCAGCTTAGGTCATAATCTTAGGGTTCGTGGGCTCGAGCCCTGAGTCTGGCTGTGTGCTGGCAGCTCAGAGCCTGGAGCGTGCTTCAGATTCTGTGTGTGTGTCTCTCTCTCTAACCTCCCCCACTCACACTGTCTCTCCCTCAAAAATAAACAAACATTAAAAAGAGAGAGAGACAGAGGGAGACAGAGAGAGAGAGAAAGCTGCATTGGAGAGGTAGGATTTGTTCATCAATAGATTGTCTTGTCACAGTAAAAGGAAAAAGTAGTCGCAGATATCATTTACTTAACTATACATTCATTATTACTACTGAGAGGATGAAAAATATTTCAGATTCACCCAAAATTTTCAAGCCAATTGAAATATTAAAAATAAAAGCAGGAGCACCTGGGTAGCTCAGTCAATTGAGCTTCCAACTTTATCACTGAGGTCATGCATGAACTCACAGTCTGTGAGTTTCAGCCCCAGGTTGAGCCCCGCATTGGGCTCTGCAAGGAGTGTGGAGCCTGCTTGGGATTCTCTTCTCGCCTTCTCTCTGCCCCTCACCCACTCACATGGCAAACACTGTCTCTTAAAATAAATACACTTAAAAAAATAAATAAGAGCAAACAAGAAGTTTCTACTTCTAGTAATGGTGATTAGGTAAATCAGACCAATCTTCTGGCTCAGGAAACTTGAAAAGTTGGACTAATTCTTTTTTTTTTTTTTTTAAGTCTACTAAGAGATATCAGGTAATGAAGAATCATGGGGCCAAAGTTCAAGAAAAGAAACTCCAGAGAGTGGAGTCTGATATACCAAGCTTCCCCTACCTGTAGAAGCATCTGCTGATTCTAGAACTAGTGACTTAGAAGCTGAGATGCTAAGCAAAACTTTGGCAATATCACTGGGCCAGCCAGGCAAAAAAAAAAAAAAAAAAAAAAGATGAAATCCAGAGCCTCCCCCAAACACTGCACTGGGATCCCAATCTTGGAGCAAGAGTGAATAGGATTAAAGCCGAGCTTCTAATCTCAATCCTTAAAAGTAGATCAAGAGAATCTGAGATTTTACAGTGCCCCTGTATTTCTGCCAAAATTAATGTAAATCCTCTGTCATAGAAGACTGCCATTATTCTAGGCCCCAAATTATCTCTATGGTTTTTCATTAAAAATGTCCCGAATGCAATTAAAAAATAAAACAACAAAAAAGAAACCCAAGAAAACAACACATGACTGAAAAGCAAATAAAACATGGAACAAGACTCAAAGGGATCTAGATAATAAAGTTACCAGACACAGACTTCCAAATAATTACACTGAAAAGTAAGACTGAGAACTTTGACAGAAAACCTGAAACTAAAAAGAGAACCAAACTGATTTCTAGAACAATAAAGGACCTAAGTTAAGAACTCAGCAGATGAGTTTGACACGTATTAAACATAGCTTAGAGAATTAATGAGATAGAAGGTATCTCAGAAAAATATACCTTTTATTTTTTTTTTAATGCTTATTTATTCTTGAGAGAGAGACACACAGAGTGAAAGTGGGGGAGGAGCAGAGAGAGAGGGAAACACAGAATCTGAAACAGGCTTCAGGCTCCAAGCTGTCAGCACACAGCCCGACGCAGGGCTCGAACCCACAAACCTTGAGACCATGACCTGAGCCGAAGTCGGACGCTGAACTAACTAAGCCACCCAGGCACCCCAGAAAAATATACCTTTCAAAATGTACATTAGGAATAAAAAGATGAAATACAGAAAAAGGCATAAGAAACATAAGGCACACAGTAAGAAAATCTAATCCATGTATAACTACAGTTCCAGAAGGAGAGAAGATGACAGGGCAGAAGAACTATCTGAAATGGTATGGGCTAAAAATTTCCCAAAACTTATAAAAGCCCTCAACCATGCTGTCCAACAAAATATTCTGCAGTGATGTGATGAGGGAGCATAAGGCAAGCTGACACCCCACAAACCACTCCCCTCCCCCACTAAAAATGGGATATGTGTGATATTCCTCAGGTAGTCCTGGCTGCCCAAGAACAAGGGAAAGGACAGAAAACAATTGGTTAAACTGATAGAAGTTCCATCAGTTTACACATATCTATCAATGGCCTCATCTCCAAGAACTCTCTACTACCTTAATTATAATGCTTTGCTAGAGGGAAAAACAACCTTATTAGCTAGGACTCCAGTAATCTGTTAAATCCTCTTTAGCATATGGAAATCCTTTCAAGAAATTTCCTCTTGGGGGGTGGGAGGGAGGGGAGGGTGGGTGACGGGTATTGAGGAGGGCACCTTTTGGGATGAGCACTGGGTGTTGTATGGAAACCAATTTGACAATAAATTTCATATATTGAAAAAAAAAAAAGAAATTTCCTCTTGACTTTATCTCCCCCAAATCCACAGTATATAAGCAGTCACTCTTCACAAACCCAGTGCAGCTCTTTCTGCCCAGGCTCCTGTCCCCATGCTTTAGTAAATTACCTTTTTGCACCAAAGACAGGTCATCTCTACACTCCCACCCCACCAACACCCCCAAACCTCATCAGAAAAGGTTTTCCATCTGCCAGTAAGGCAGCCAATAACTACATATAGCTATTGAGTACTTGAAAAGAGAGGAACTTAATTTCTAACTTCTTAAATGATCATTTATCATTTAAATAGCCACATATAGGGGCGCCTGGGTGGCTCAGTCGGTTAAGCGGCCAACTTCGGCTCAGGTCATGATCTCGCGGTCCGTGAGTTCGAGCCCCGTGTCTGGCTCTGGGCTGATGGCTCAGAGCCTGGAGCCTGTTTCAAATTCTGTGTCTCCCTCTCTCTGACCCTCCCCCGTTCATGCTCTGTCTCTCTCTGTCTCAAAAATAAATAAACGTTAAAAAAAAAAGTTTAAAAAATAAATAAATAACCACATATAGGTAGTGGCGCACTGGATAGATAGTACAGCCACAAGTCACAGATCTAAGAAGTCCTACACACACCAAGTAGATAAAAAGAAAAGAATACCTAGACACATCATGGTAAAACTGCCTAAAGCCAAAAATACCGCCTGTCCCCCCAAAACCTGGAAAGCTACCAGAAGCTGCAAACTAGATTACCATCAAAGGAGCAACAATAAGACTGATAGCTGACTTTAGAACAAAACGATGGAAATCAGGTCTCGACTGGATAACACACAATGAGCTGAATGAATGAAAAGAACTACCTATCTAGATTTGATGTCCTGTCAAAACAAAAACTTTTCAAGAATAAAGATGGGGAAAAGACTTATGGGATAAGCAGTAACAGAGAATTCCACACCAGATAGGCCCAAATAGAGTAAACACTAAAGAGCATTCTTCAGGAAAACAGAAAATCAACTCAGCCTAAAAAAAAAAAAGTAAATGCAACATCACTATATAAAACACTAATATCTTATGGATGGCTAAAATACATGTAGAACCAAACTATGCAGTAATAGTATATAATTCAGAAGAGGGAAATGTACAATTCATTTTTCCAAAGTTGTTGCATTGACCAGGAAAAGGAAAAAATACTTACACTGCACTTTACTAACTCAAGGAGGTATGTATATATGTTAAGTTTATTTTAATTTTCTTTTTATTTTTTTAAAAAAAAATTTTTTTTTCAACGTTTATTTATTTTGGGGACAGAGAGAGACAGAGCATGAACGGGGGAGGGGCAGAGAGAGAGGGAGACACAGAATCGGAAACAGGCTCCAGGCTCTGAGCCATCAGCCCAGAGCCAGACGCGGGGCTCGAACTCACGGACCGCGAGATCGTGACCTGGCTGAAGTCGGACACTTAACTGACTGCGCCACCCAGGCGCCCCAAGTTTATTTTAATTTTTGAGAGAGAGAGAATACAAGCCGGGGGGGGCGGGGGGAGAGCAGAGAGGGAGAGAGAATCCCAAGCAGGCTCCATACTGCCAGTACAGAGCCCCAGTGAGGGGGGGCTTGAACCCACAAACCGTGAGTTCACGACCTGAACCAAAGTTGGACACTTAACTGACTGAGCCACCCAGGTGCCCCAAGGAGGTATATTTTAATTTCTGGGATAGCCACTAAAAAAAAAAATTAGGATAGGGGCGCCTGGGTGGCTCAGTCAGTTGAGCATCTGACTTTGGCTCAGGTCATGATCTCACAGTCTGTGGGTTCAAGCCCCACGTCGGGCTCTGTGCTGACAGCTCAGATCCTGGAGCCTGTTTCGGATTCTGTGTCTCCCTCTCTCTCTGCCCCTCCCCCACTCTCACTTTGTCTCACTCTGTCTCTCAAAAATAAATAAATGTAAAAAAAAAAATTTTAAGAAAAAAATAAATAAAAAAAATTAGGATATAACCATTAAGCCACCTGTGGGGAACTGTCTGAAATTAAAAATAATAACAATCCAAAAGAAAGTTCAAACAAACAAGGAATAAACAGAATTAAATATATCAATTTAAACCCAAATACATCAGTAAGTATATTAAATGTAAATTTACCCAACATTACAATTAAAACAAGCATGGCCAAATCAAACTAGTTATTTTTTAAAGAATGTATGCTACTTACAAGAGACAGCTAAAATATAAATAAGTTGCAAGTAAAAGCATGGAAAAAGATTTACCATTCAAACATTCAGTAACTGAAAGCTAGTGTTATCTGTCTTAACACTGGATAAAATACACTACATGAAATACACTAGGCAAAACACATTACAAGAGATAAAGAGAGGGGCGCCTGGGTGGCTCAGTCGGTTAAGCATCCGACTTCGGCTCAGGTCATGATCTCACAGTCCATGAGTTCGAGCCCCGCGTCGGGCTTTGTGCTGACAGCTCAGAGCCTGGAGCCTGCTTCGGATTCTGTGTCTCCCTCTCTTTCTGACCATCCCCCGTGCATGCTCTGTCTCTTTCTGTCTCAAAAATAAATAAACGTTAAAAAAAAAAATTAAAAAAAAAAAAGAGATAAAGAGAAATATTTCATGATGATAAAAGATATGATTCGCCAGGGACATAAAAAAAAATCCTTAATTTGTAAACATCTGTAACAAAAAAATATATAAATACATAATACAAAAAATGACAAACTATACAGAGAGACAAATCTACAATCATTTTGGGACATTTTAAACCTTTACACGCACTTTAAACCTGTTCTGGGGGTGCCTGGGTGGCTCAGTTGGTTAAGAATCTGACTCTTCATTTCAGCTCAGGTCATGATCAAGCCCAGAGTCAGGCTGGGCACAAGCACAGGGCCTCTCTCTCAAAATAAATAAATGCTCACTCTCTCTCAGAGTAAATAAAGCTTTAAAAAAATGTTTTTAAAAATAAAATAAACCTGTCCTTAATAAGAGCAAGCAATCAAAACAAGTATTGATAATTTTAAAAAGAAACAAATTTGACTTAACTGATACACATATTTTACCGCATCTAACAACTATAGCCTCCAAAATTTTGGGAGCTCCTATACAAGGAATATTTACCAAGACCATAGGTCATAAAGCAAGTCTCAAATTTTAAAGAACTGAAATCTTACAAATTTAGTTCTGACTACAGTAGAGCTAGGTCAGAAACCAGAAAAAGCCACTTAAAGTATATAATACTTCTACAAAATATGTGCTAATCAACTATTTATGTTATTGGTAAGGCTTCCAGCCAACAGTAAGCTATCAGTAATTAAGTTTCTGGGGAGTCAAAAGTTATAGGCAGATTTGCAACTGTATCAGGGGTTGGTTCCCCAAACCCCTACATAGTTCAAGGATCAACTGTATTTCTGAATAATCCAAGGATCAAGAGAAATGATGGAAACTGTAGAATGTTTTCAGCTGAATGAAATACATACACATACATACATAACATATATCAAAACCTGGGGGAGTAAATTAAAATGGTTAATTTTGGGGGCAGCCAACTGGCTCTGTGGTTAAGCATCTGATTTCAGCTCAGGTCATGATCTCAATGCTCATGAGTTCCAGCCCAGCATCAGGCTCTGTGCTGACAGCTCAGAGCCTAGAGACTGCATCAGATTCTGTGTCTCCCTCTCTCTCTGACCCTCCCCTGCTTGCGATGTCTCTCTCTCTCAAAAATAAACTTTTTTTAAAAAACTTAAAAATAGAAAATAAATAAAATGGTTAATTATACGTTATGTGAATTTCATCTCAATTTTGGAGAGAAGGCAAAAAAAAAAAAAAAAAATCAGAGAACAAAAGCCAAACCCATGCTTAGGTAACTTGATAACCTCAAACACCTGGGAGGTGGGGAGGAGGGGTAAAAATCCAAGAACTAAGCATTTGTCACAGAAATCTAGAAAAAGAACAGCAAATTAAGCCCAAAGAAAGTCAAAAAAAAGAAACAAAAATCAGAATAGAAATCAATCAAACAGAAAACAAACATTAAAGAGAAAGGATGAATGCTAAAAGTTGGCTCCAGGAGAAGATGAATAACCTAGTAAGAGGGATCAAGAAAAAAAGAGACAGGACACAGTAACTATCTGGAATGGAAAGAAGACATCATTATAGATATTAAACACAGAAAGATCACAAGGGAATACTATTTACAATTTTATGCATACACATTTGAAATTTTAAATAAAATGTAGCCAATACTAGAAAATACAATTTACCAAAACTGATATGAAAACTGAAACTCTAAAGAGTACTATGACATTATAGAAACTGAAGTCATTATTTACAACTTCTCCAGAGAAAACTCCAGGCCTAGAAAGCTTCCTCAGTGACTTTCTACCAAATATTTAAAGAAGCTTTAATACCCTTCTTACACAAATTCTTAAAACAGTGGTAAAAGAAAAAGCACTTCCCAATTCATTTTTATGAAGATGGGTGTTACTTTGGTACAAAATCCGACAAGAAAATTATAAGAAAGGAAAGTTTCAGACCTATCTCATTCGTGTACATAGGTGCAAAAATACTAAACGAAAAATTGGTTTAAATGATTCACATAAAAAATAATAACTCACAGTTAAATTGGATTTAGTCCAGGAATACAAGGTTGGTTTAATAATTAAGGGAATTAAAATAACTCCCCACTTTAAAAAAAAACTGCTGAAAAGTTAAAATGATTACCTAAATAGATGCAGAAAAAGCTTTTGACAAAACTCAGTATCTATTCATGCTTTAAACAAAAACAAACCAGTAATAGAAAGGAACTCCCTTGATCAGAGAAAGGAAAAATTGTCAAGTACTCATTCTCTCTCTACTTCTAAAATTAGGAGCAACCCAAGAATTCCCACTATAACCAATCTATTCAACACTGTACTGGCAGTTATAGTCACTGCAACAAGGTTAAAAAAAAAAAAAAAACCCAAAAAGTATTAGGACTGGTAAAGATATTACTTTATCACTCATAAGCCATATGCTTATAGAAAATCAATCTAGTTGAGATAAATTATCAGAATTAAAGCAAGGTTGCTGGTTACCAAGACAATAGGCAAAAATTAAATAAACTTCTACATATCAGCAATAAACAGAAAATAAAAGTTTAAAAGATGCTATTTGGGGCACCTGGGTGGCTCCGTCAGTTAAACTCTTTTTTTTTTTTTTTTTTTAGAGAGAGAGAGCGAGCGAGCATGAGCATGCAAGAGCAGGGATGGGGCAGGAGGCGGGGAGAGAGAGGGAGAGAGAGGGAGAGAGGGGGAGAGAGGGGGAGAGAGGGGGAGAGAGGGAGAGAGAGGGAGAGAGAGAGAATAGCAAGCAGGCTCCATGCCCAGTGCAGAGCACAACACTGAGCTCTCACAACCATGAGATCATGACCTGAGCTGAAATCAAGAGTCTGATGCTTAACCCACTAAGCCACCCAGGTGCCCCAAACGTCCAACTCTTGATCTCAGCTCAGGTCTTGATCTAAAGCCCTGCACTGGGCTCCACACTGGGCATGGAGCCTAACATAAAAAATTAAAAAAATTAAAAAAAAAGATACTATTTACAATATTAGAAGATAAAAATAAAACACCAAGAAGTGTAATAAAATTATGCAAGATCATTACAAAGAAAAGTATAAAAATACTGAAATGATTTATTTATACTATCTACATGGACTGGAACATTATTGTAAAGATAAAACATTATTGTAAAGATAAAATCAACAGATCTAGGCGCAATCTCAAACCCTCATAGATTGGTTTTGGTTTGGTTTGTAGAATGTATCCAGAAACAGCCAAGGCAATCTTGAAGAAAATCAACAGAAAATCAATAGAATGTGTATTAATTTTCTATTACTGTTCTAACAAGTTACCATAAACTTAGCAGCTTGAAAAAACACATGTATTATCTCCAGTTTCTGTGGGTCAAGACTCTCAGCACAGCATGGCTCAGGGGGTTCTCTGCTTAGACTCTCACAAGGATGAAATCAAGGTATCAGATAAGCTAGGTCTCTGTCTAGACACTCTAGGAGAGAGAATCTATTTCCAGGTTCACTTAAGATGCTGGCAAAATTCAGTTCCAAGCAATTATAGGACAAAGGTCTCCATTTCCTTCCTGTCGGTCAAGCGAGAGCTTCTAGAATACAAGCTATTCTATATACAAGAATATTCTGTGCCTCATGGCCCTCTTTTCAAGGCAGCAACAGCAGGCCAAGTCCTTTTCATGTTTCTGAGCCAAATTCCTCTGATCTCTCTTGATGCCCCATCTCTCTTCTTCTGCCTTCTTCCCTTCAGCCTCTTTTGTATTTAAGGGGCCTGAGTGGTTAAACTGGTCCCACCAAAATAATCCAAGGTAATCTCACTATTTTAAGGTTCGTTGCCAATAACGTTAATTACACCTGCAAAACCCTTCAGAGCACTACTGTAGATTAGTACTGAATTGAATAACTGGAGAAAAGAAATCTTGGGAGAACATCTCTAGAATTCTACTTATCAAAAGGCGGGATAGTTTGTTTTAATGGATATCAAGGTAATTATATTTACTGGATATCAAGCTGGTAATTAAAACGGTATTGATGAGGGAGCATAAGGCAGGCTGAGGGCAAAATACGAACTAGCACACACACACACACCCCAGGTGGGATATGTGTGATATTCTTTGGACACTCCAGGCTACCCAAAAACAAGAAAGGACAAAAAACAAATGGTTAAACTGGTAAAGAGTCTCCACCCGTTTACCAGAAAAAGGCAACCTCATCAACAGCTGAGAAAGTCCAGGACTCCCTATGGTCTTCATGTTAATGCTTTGCCAGAGGGAAAAACAACCTTAGCTTGACAGCAGCTAGGCCTCCAATACTTCGTGACTCTTCAGCATATGATAATCCCTTCAGGAACTCTCTCTCCTCCAACTCCATAAAATGGTCACCCCCACACTTAAAGTGCAGCTCTTTCTGCCCACAGGTCTTGTCCCCATGCTTTAGTAAAATCACCTTTTTGCACCAAAGACGTCTTCAAGAATTCTTTCTTGGCCGTCAGCTACAAACCCCACCATCACCCCTAAACTTCATTGGCACAAGAATAGACAAATGATACAGAATGCACGGCCGAGAAACAGACATGTTCCTGGGTACAAACACTTGATTCATAAAAAAAAAAGGGGCACTGCAAAACAGTGGGAAAGAAGAGTCCATTTCAGTAAACAGGTATCAGGACAGCCATATGGAAATGACACTTACTACTACATCACACCACACAGAAAAAACCAACTTCAGAAAGAAAAGCATATGAAAAGCATAACAGGGGTGCCAGGGTGGTTCAGTCAGTTAAGCATTCGACTTCGGCTCAGGTCAGGACCTCACAGCTCATCTTGAGTTCAAGCCTGCATCGCGTTCTGTGCTGACAGCTCAGAGCCCAGAGCCTGCTTCAGGTTGTGTCTCCCTCTCTCTCTGCCCACCCCTCCCCAGCTCCCGCTCTATTTCTCCCTCTCTCTCCTTCAAAAATAAACAAACATTAACAAAATAACAATAAAAAAGAAAAAGAAAAGCATAACAACGAAGTTGCTGAAAGACAATATTGCCGAGTGGGACAACTTTAGGAATAGCGGCATAAGAAGCTCAGTAGACTATCCCTCCCATCCCTCCAGTGAAACAACCATTTAACTGGTGAAACTTTTTTAACCTGTTTTGTTTTTTTGTTTTTACACCAACCAACCAACCATTTAATGTTTCTGGAGATTGTCCTAAGGGCATACAGCAAATGGAGAAACACAAATTCAAGAAAATATATCAAACTAAGATGAGAACAGCACCTCATCTGAGCCACAAGTCACTCCCATTCACAGGTCACAACTATACCAGATGGGTTCTGCATGAGCTCCGCTACTCCAGTCCAGGAGTATAATTTCACCCTGGAGGAGAAGGATGCTGGCATCTCCCACCACCCACCCCATCCCCACCCCCAGCTCCATGTTGCAGAAACTATGTCAGGCAGGCATGGATGAGAAAACTAATGGGTCCCTCTTCCCAACCAATTCCCACTAATACAGCAGAAGCTCTACTCCAAAAATACTGTGTCACAATTGCTCACTCATAAACAAAACTTCTTTGCCAGGAGGAGCAAGCTGAGAATACTGATTACCATCATCCAGGGCCCTACTCCTACAGCTGGGTGTCAGTTTAAGAGAAGTTATCTCTTTTCTCTATCCCTAACTCCACTGAAGCAAGGCAGAGATTCTTCCCAGGAGGAAAAAACAGGCTGTAAGAACTGAGAGCTCTGTTCTCCACCTAAGGAAACAGACTTTATTTGGCAGATCATAGGGAAGTTCATTCCTAAGGGAATTTTCCAAAACTATGAAGATTTTGGAGGTAAACAACTAAGAAGAGGATTGTAGTTCCATGACAGAAGTAGCAACAAGCAAAGCTACAGACCATCTAGAAGTTTAACCGTGAGAATGATGCAAACTGTGAGAAATGCAGTTACCTCCCAAAGCAAGCACAAGTCTCAAAGACTGGCAACCCTTAACCTTCTGTAGAAACCTGACTTAATGCAATCAGACTGTGGAGCAATTTATGCTCCGGGAAGTTGATGAAAGCAACAGAGCAATCAGCTAGCAATTAATGGAGGCTGACAGCTGAGTGCGATGGCAGTAGAAGCAGACCAGCCAAATGCTTAATGGAAAATCAGGGAAAGACAAAAAGAACAGGGTCAAAACCACAGTCATCTCTGGTGGTCAAGAAGACTATGCACATGCCTTTGAGAGGGCCCAGATGTTGGATTCAGCAGAGTTCAAAGCAGCTATTATAAATATGTTCAAAGAACTAAAAGAAACCATGAAAACCGTGTTTAAAGAGTTAAAGAAAGGTTACTATGACAGTATCTCTTCAAATAGAAGAGAATGCCAATGAATAGAAAATAACTAAATTAAAACTCTAGAGTTGAAATGTACAGTAACTAAAATGAAAAATCCACCAGAGGGGCTGAAGAGCTGATTGGAGCTGGCAAAAGAATCAGTTCTTCTGGCTACACCATACAACAATCTAAGTCTACATGAGAGAACCTGAGTGTCAGCAAAGGCAGCATAATTGCATATTTCTCCTTAATTCTCTTAACCAACTTAAAAAAGTAACCACATACAACATGCATATAATTCTGTCATTAGGCCTAAAACATTTAGAAATGGGACATCTGCTAATAATAGCATAAAGGAGGCAGGTGGAGACAAACTTTATTGGAGTAAGGAAATGACATTAGATAGTAAACCAAATCTACAGAAAGAAATGAAGAGAACTGAAATGATAAATAAGAAAGTTAGTAAAAAACTATTATATGTACATGTTTTCCTTTCTTATCAGTTTCTTTAAAAGACAGAAGTTATATGAAATAATTACAATAAGGCGTTTTTTAGTTTGTAACATAGCAATGTGATTTAAAGAAAAGGATGGAGTAGAACTAAATAGAAATAAAGCTTCTATATATCACCAGAATTATAAATCTGAAGTCGATTTTGACAAGTTGTGTAATGTATACCCTCAAGCAATCACTAAGAAAATAACTCAAAAAAAATTTAAAAATCATTAAAGGAATTAAAATGTTACACTAGAAAATAATGCAAAAGAATGCAGTAAAGAAGGCACAGAAAGACAAAAAGAGACCCACAGAAAACAAAAAGCAAAATGGCAGATGTAAATCCAACCGTACCAATATCATTATCAAGAGGCAAAGACTGGGGGCGCCTGGGTGGCTTAGTCAGTTGAGCATCCGACTTTGGCTCAGGTCATGATTTCGTGGTTTGTGGGTATGAGCCCTGCGTCGGGCTCTGTGCTGACAGCTCAGAGCATGGAGCCTGCTTCGGATTCTGTGTCTCCTCTCTCTGCCCCCCTCCCACTTGTGCTCGGTCTCCCTCTGTCTCTCAAAAATAAATAAATAAATGTAAAAAAAAAAAAAAAAAAGAGGCAAAGACTCTAAGACTGGATTAAAAAAGGACAAGATCCGACTAAATGCTGTCACACTTTAGATTCACAGACACAAATAGGCTGAAAGTAAGTGGATGGAAAGACACGATGCAAATAGCAACGATTAAAAAACTGGAGTAGATATACTACTATCAGACAGCGTTTAAAACATTTCTAGAGGTGAAGAGGAACATTTTATAACAATTAAAGCGTCAAACCATCAGGAGATAAAAATTATACATATGTCTGCACCATATAGCAGAGCTTCAAAATACATGAAGCAAAACTGGCAGAATCAAAGGAAGAAACAGACAATCCTACAATAGTTAGAAGACTTTAATACTCCATTTCCAATAGTAGAACTAGACAGAAATTAATAAGGAAAGAGAAAGCTTAAATACTATAAACCAACAAGACCTAACAGGCATGTAGAGGATACTCCAACAACAGAACACATATTCTCCTAATGCACACATCAACATTCTCCAGGACAGACCACATGCGAGGCCATAAAACAAGTATCAACAAACTGAACAGGGCTAAAATCAAAGTATATTCTCCAAGCACAAATGAATTAAATCAATTACAGAAAGAAATTTGGGAAATCCACAAATATGTGAAAATTAACATACTCCTAAATCAGCAACAGGTCAAAATAAGAACTCAAAAGGAAAATTAGACAATACTTGAGATGAGTAAAAGCAAAAACATAACAAGGGTGCCTGGATGGCTCAGTCGGTTAAGCTTCGGACTTCAGCTCAGGTCATGGTCTCGTGATTCACGAGTTCAAGCCCCATGTCGGGCTGTGTGCTGACAGCTTGGAGCCTGGAGCCTGCTTAGATTCTGTGTCTCCCTGTCTCTCTGCCCCTACCCTGCTCTCTCTCTCGCTCTCTCTCAAAAAAAAAAAAAAAAAACAAAAAAAAAACAAAAAACACACACAAAAAAAATAACAAAACTTAGTGATGAACTGATAGCTAACTGAGTGCTTAAAGGGAAATTTACAGCTGTAAATGCCTATATTAAAAGCAAGAAAATACAGGAAAGCATTTTTATGAACTTGAGATACTTCTTAAATACCATAAAGGGAGGGAAATAGCAGGCCACAGAAAAGGGGAAGTAATAATAAAAGAAAAGAATACTTATCCAAAATATAAAAAGAATTCCTTTAAATACATTACTGTTTTTTGTAAGACAAACACCACAAAGGAAAACTGACCAAAAGATTTGAACACTTAACATATGTTAGACACCCAAAAGCCAATAAACTTATGCAAAAATGGTTAGCTCATCAAGGAAATGAAAATTAGAACCATAAAACCACCTCACACCCATCAGATTAGCAAAAATAAATAATACTAATAAGACGTGGAACAATAGGAATTCTCATAAATTGCTCATGGGAGTATAAATTGTTACAGCCACTTTGGGAAAACCAGTAGGATCTACTAAAGGCAAATAAATATCCTATAAGCCAGTAATTTACTGTTAGGTATATACTCAATAGATATTAATAGTACACACAGAGACAGGTATAAACATGTTCATACAGCATTATTAGTAATAGTCAAGAAGTGGAAACAATCTAAACATCCATCAACAGATTATATAAACTGTGATACAGGCACACAAAGTAACATTACAGAGCAATGAAAATGAACTACAGTTACAGGAATTAACATGGATATCAAAAAACAACGTATATACTGTGTGAATCTATCTATATAAAGCTCAAAACAGGCATAACCAAGTCAGAATAGTGATTTCTGTGGGAAGAAGAGAGAAGGTAGTGACTGATGGGAGAAGGAAGAGGGCTTCTGAATGTTCTGTTTCTTTTTTTTTTTTTTTTAATGTTTTTATTTATTTTTGACAGAGAGAGAGAGACAGAACACTAGTGGGGGAGGGGCAGAGGGAGAGGAAGAAACACAAAATCCGAAGCAGTCTCCAGGCTCTGAGCTGTCAGCACAGAGCCCGATGCAGGGCTAGAACTCATGAACGACGAGATCATGACGTGAGCTAAAGTCTGACGTCTGAGCCACCCAGGCGCCCCTGAATGTTCTGTTGACTGAGTAGTAGTAGTTACACAGATCATGGTTTATAATAATTCACTAAGCTAAAATATATTTGTGGGCATTTTTTATATGTCTTATGCTTCAGTAAGATAAAGCAATATACAAAATTTAAAAAATCAGTTGCATCACAGCAAAATTAGAGTACTTGAACTTTAAAGGGCAATATCACAAGAAAATACTTGTGTTGAATTTAATAAAAGTATAAAACTTTATATAATGGAAAATTTACAAATATATAGAAAGAAAAAAGTGGAGAAAATGGTCCCATCAAATATAACAAGGACTGACATCACTACCATATATTCTAATGACTAAGATAAAAGATATCAAGAAAGATCAGCAATGGGCTCTTGATACAAATACTAAGTTCAAGGGGCGCCTGGGTGGCTCAGTCGGTTAAGCGTCTGACTTCAGTTCAGGTCATGATCTTGAAGTTCATGAGTTGGGAGCCCCACAATGGGCTCTGTGCTGACAGCTCAGAGCCTGGAACCTGCTTCAGATTCTATGTCTCCCTTGCCTCCTCTCTCTCTGCCCCTCTCCCACTCATGCTGTCTCTCTCTCACTCTCTCTCTCTCAAAAATAAAGATTAAGAAAATTTTGAAAAATATTAAGTTCACTCTCACTCGCAATCAAGACATAACTGTAATTCCCTTCTCTAGGGAGCACTTTGTTCATACCTCTATGATAGAGATACAATTCCCTCACTTGCTACTTTTCTTTCTTAGAGAACTTTCCTTCACAGCTGCAAAGGGTTGCTCTATGATCCACAGGAGAATAGTGCTGCCTTGATTCCTGAATGTCCAGTTTCTATTTCAGTCCCCCTGAGGTCTGCGTTCTAAGATATACCCAGCTGTATATCCTTCTAATAGGAAATCTTATTTGCTTAAGTTTTTTTTCTAGCAACCAAATGACAAATACCTTGATATAATATATGCTGCAACTACATCACAGTTCTTCTTTTTATATCGTAAGCTGAAACCTAGTAACGCAGAGACTGTTTTACTTGATCCACAGCGTGTTTTTTTAAAAGTATATTTTGTAAAAGTACGAATTACATGTTATGAATTATAGTCTTCCCCATCAGATTGTGACCAAGCTCCTAAGAGGCAGGGACTCTATTATGTATCTTTGTTTTCCCAGTACTAGGCTCTAGGTCCAAAAATACTTGCTGAGTAAATAAACAAACTACACCAATAAGGTTTCTATAAAACTCTAAAGCTATGACAATTGATTCATAGCTGAGAAGCAATAACAGACTTTAAAATCCTAGTTATCCCACTGGGAAGAAATAATAATACACAATAAAATATATGACGCTTAATATTTGTCTCCTTCTACCCAATAAACCAAATCCTTCAAATATACACTAAAGAAGCAATTCAAAGGAAGAAATATTATTGTATGCATAATAAATGTCAAATATTATACAGTGAAATAACAATTATGATTAAGTTTTGGTGTACGTATCAACTAAGTTATGTTAGTATACATTAATTAAATATATTTATTTAATTATATTATACATTTAATATAATTAAAGTATAATTATGAAACCTACAATACAAGAACATGTAGAGATGAGGGAATGTAACCTAAACATTAGTTTTCAATGACTCTCAAATATGAGCTGGTTTTTTTATCCTTGCCTTTCACCTCAAAAGAAAAAATTGACCATTGCATGAACATACATACACAAACACTAACAGCAGCAGCAGCAAGTAACTTAACCAAGGTCACACAGCTCAGAAGTGACAGAGAATGGATATAAATCCAGGTCTATCTATAGTATCCCACAATCCTAACCCCTGGACTACACTGCCTACACACCCACCAATAAACACACATTGTTAAGCACCTACTGCACATAAAGCAATCTCCTTGGTATACACATAAGAACACATGAAAAAACACAATGCAAGGCACTTTTACAATTTTCAATGCAGTGCTTTCAAGTATATTTCTGCATATTGAAAGCAATATGAAAAACTAGATGAATCATAAACACTGCTAATCCAAATATATACTGCTTGATGCTTGCTTAAATGTTATAAACATGTCTCATAAATTTGATCAATTCTCAAGCCACAGAAAATTACAAGAACTAAAATAATGAAAGTAGCAATTTTCAACAACATTCGAAATCTGCCTCTGTCAGACACAACTTTACTAGAATTCTTCAACAGCCCAGGGAGACAATCCATGTGAATTAAATGTGCTCCAGCAACAAGGGACCTCTATCCAGATAGTACTTGTTTCTTATTCTTGCCATTTATATATATTTTTAAGTTTACTTATTTATCTTGAGGGAGAGGGAGAGAGAGCACAAGCAGGGAAGGGGCAGAGACAGAGAGGGAGAGAGAGGATACCAAGAAGTCTCCGTGCTGTCAGAGCAGAGCTGATGTGGGGCTTGAACCAATAACTGTGAGATCATGACCTGAGTCAAAAGCAAGAGTTGGACGCTAAACCGACTGAGCCACTCAGACACCCCATTCTTGCCATTTGAATAAAGAAAAAAATTAAATTATAAAGCATCATTATATCTATATATAATAGTAATATTTAACATATAATGACTGCTTAATGTGCCACGAATTTCTCATTTAATTCTCACAACCTTGTGAAGTAGTTACCACTAGTATCCCAACCTACAATCAAGAAAATCTATAGGTGAGGCACTGAGAGGTTAAGTAACCACAGTTTAAGTGACAAAATTCAAACGGGAACCCAGGTCTGACAATTGCATGCTTATAACTATTACTTATGTTACACTAACTTACTACATCATAATGCTTTTTACATATGGTATCAATATCCAAAAGCTAAGGACAATGCTGTCAACGAGGTCAAAGAAATAGGAGACACTAGACAGAAAGAGGAGTAGGAGCCAAGAGCTTGCAGGATACTGCCACTTACTAGCCTTAGGTTTTTTACTGTATAAAAGCATAAAAGTTTATTAAAATGTTTAAAAGTATAAAACAAAAAGTTTTTAAATAGAGTAAGAGATGCCCAGAAAAAATATAATAAAGCATTTGACAAACTCGATTAGATACATGTTCCTTGTCAGGTTTGCAACCTTTCAATTAAGTGCAAAGCACTGTGTTAATAATATTTAAGCCCAGTACTTCATAGGATGAATTGAACCTCATCTGCTTCAAAAATACATGCCCATCTCATGCACTGCAGATACATGAACTCAGTACAATCCTTCATACAATATTTGACAACACTCATCAAAAGTCCTAAAATTGTCATATTTTTTGCCCTGACAATTACACTGAAAACTGTCTTTAAGAAAAAAAAAAAGAAAAAAAAAAAAAGCTTTTATTCATTATACCACTACATAATAGCCAAAACAATAAAATTTAAATTAAAAATAAATACAAAGAAAAAAATAACCTAAATAACTACCGTAGTTGTTTTTGTTCACCATAATCCCTTTCTCAGGAAAACTACCACTCAACTAATCTGTGTGATCTTAAGGGGATTATCAATCATGATTTTCTGTGGGTTCCCCAACTCACTCTAACCACAGCAGCTAGTTACCTTGCAGAACTTCATCTCCCAGGTCCCAGTGACTGGTTAAGAAACTGACAATTAGAAACATCAGCATCACGGGTGTAGGGATGGCTCCGTTGGTTGAGCATTCAACTCTTGATTTCAGCTCAGGTCATGATCCCAGGGTCATGGGATCAAGCCCCATGTCAGGCTCTGCACTGAGCATGGAGCCTGCTTAAGATTCTCTCCCTCTCTCCTTCTGCCCCTCACCCCCACTCTCGCACTCTCCCTCTCTAAAATTTAAAAAAAAAAAAAAAAAAAAAAAAAAAAAAGGCAGCAACCCAAAACTGACTGACATGTGGACATCAGGAAAGGGAAGCCATCTTTCAATTGTGGTTGCTACACTAAAAGGTATGTGTCTCGAAGTTCCAAAAAGAGGCTACAAGAATCCAGAAATGGAAACAGAGACTCAATGCCATTATGTAAAATCCTGAATCTAAGCTATTTCCAAAGCCATTCCAGCCTCTTCCACACATACAATTCCCAGTTACATAAACCAATACATTTCTTTTGTTTAATTTACCAAGGCATATGTTAAGTTTTTATCACAGGTAAGCAACAGAACCATGACTAAAACACTACCTAAAGAAGAATGCTTAAGTTAGTAAATTATAGTACATTCATCCAATGGAATACTGTTGACAAAATAGGGTAACTGTAAGAGCATGCACTCAGGAGCCTAGTCTGAGTCCTGGCTCTGCTACATGTTCTCTATGCGTTCTTCAGTAAGTTACTTAACCTCTCTGGGCCTCAATTTTCTCATCTGTAAAACAAGGATATAACAGAACTTACTTCGTATGATTGTTACAAGTAAATGAGTTACTATTTACAAAGTACCTAGAATAGGGCCTACCATTAATAAGTATATGAATATTTTAAATAAATGAGGGGCACCTGGGTGGCTCAGTCGGTTAAGCATCTGACTTCCGCTCAGGTCATGATCTCATGGTTAGTGCATTCAAGCCCTGCATGGGGCTCTGTGCTGAGAGCTCAGAGCCTGGAGGCTGCTTCAGATTCTGTGTCTCCCTCTCTCTCTGCCCCTCCTCTGCTCGAACTCTGTGTGTCTCTCTCAAAAAATAAACATTAAAAAATAAGTAAGAGACATAAATACAACAAGTAACATACTAAGTTGACTAAATCATATAATTACCATATTTTTAAAAACGTGTGCACAGAAAAAAGGAAAAACTGTATTTTTAAAGAGGCAAACACACTATTTATCCAAAGAGAAAAAAAAGTGGAACATGCCTCAGATCTTATGAGAGACAGGAGGAATCTGACTGGCCTCATACAAATCCCTATGACCTTCACAAGTGTCACAATATTTTATCATCAGATGGGAAGCACATACACAGTGTCAAGTGTCAATCATAAAATCACACAATGTATCACATTTAACAAAACTAGCGATACTATTAACAATAAAGCTTAAGAATTTAAATCTAGAAAAAGTTTGTCATTACCTCCAGCTGAATCAGTTTCCAAGGAAGGCACAAAGTTAGGAGTGTGACCAGTGAAGAAGAACAAATGTTATCCCAGAAGTCACTCATATTTGGCTTTGTAATGCATCTTTGTAGAATATACACATTTTTGCTTAAATATGGGTATAACTTGTCTTCTTGGCAGTCCCAACATTTCAGAACTAATAATGAAGCCACAGGAGAAGATTTAAGTTTCAGGGTGCCTGGGTAGCTCAGTGGTTAAGCATCCAACTCGATTTCAGCTCATGTCATGATCACCCAGTTTGTGAGCTCAAGCCCTGTATCAGGCTCTACACTGAGGGCATGGAGCCTGTATGGGATACTCTTTCTCCCTCTTTCTCTGTCCCTCCCCTCTCCCCCCAAAAAAGAAACTTTAAAAGTTAAAAAAAAAAAAAAAAAGATTTAAGCTTCATAACCTACCCACTGGATCAGCTCTGTCTTTCCTCATCATGCTTTGAATTCCTATTAACCTAGTCAAATTCTCTGTCTCTCATTAGATTTACTAAATAATACATATTATCAAGAGATTTTTTTTGTAAGCAATAAAGTAATTAAAACTAAACACTTTAAAAATGCATCTTATAGACAAGCCATAGCTTCAAGCCTCTTGCTTCAAGCCTCAAAGCACCTCAACTTTGTTCAGAACCTTATGTACCAGGCTATAAAGCCTCCTGTACTCAGTAGGAAATTCTCTGTTCCAACCCTAATGTTTATTTGTTACGGCTGTGGTGGGCTTATGAGGCCAAATGGGAAGATAAATGGCATTCCAATTTAGATTATTAAACATAAAAATAAGGTTTTTCGCTAGTGTACCTCTAACATTTCCTATGAAAGAACTAAACATATCTGAAAAAACAAAATGTAAGATTTGCACAGCTGGCATAACTTTCTAAATTGGGTTGTTTGGTTTGGGATTTATTATATGTGTCATTTTTTAATCTTATCTTCATACGTGTATAAAAACTCATGCAAAGGGGCACTGGGTGGCTCAGTTGGTTGAGCGTCCAACTTTGGCTCAGGTCATGATCTCGCGGTTTGTGAGTCTGAGCCCCGCTTCGGGCTCTGTGATGACAGCTCAGAGCCTGGAGCCTGCTTCAGATTTCCTCTCTCTCTCTCTCTCTCTCTCTCTCTCTCTCTCTCTCTCTGCCCCTCCCCCACTCACACTCTATCTCTCTTTTCTTCAAAAATAAATAAAACATTAAAAAAAAAACTCATGCAAAAAAAAAAAAAAAACTAACACAAGTTTATAGGTAAACTGAATGGGCCTAAAAGATTAGTAAATTAAAATCTGTGAAGGAAAAATAACTAAGAAAGTAACCAAAACCAAATTTCTGTATCTTAGGTAACATATCCTCGTGATATGTTACCTAAAATGTAGACACTACATTAAAATGCAGACTTTGCTCAAATTTCAGCCCTAGCATTCACTGCGGCATCACACGAGTTTCTTCACTTCTCTTGTGCTTCAGTTTCCTCATCTGTAAAATGAGAATGAAAGTTGCGTACACCTCACAAAGTTACGAGAATTAAATGAATATATGCAAACAATAAATTGTGGCTATTATTGTTGGTGCTATCCATAATATCACTCTCTAAAATATAACCTAAGAATTACTAACATAAGCATCTTCCTGGGTCTGAAAATATGTGCACCTTAAGATACATAATCACTCAATTTTTAAGAAGACTTAACAGTCTTTCAACAAAACTTTGTGTTGGGTGCCAATACAGAGGACATCCTGGTATGCACTAAGAATACAGAAATGAAGAAAACACAATCTCTGAATTCAAGACCTCTCCATCTAGCAGGCAACACAAATAAAACTGTGATAAAAGGCAGCACAACGGACGTGCTATTAAATAATGACAATCCTAACTCAGGGGGAAACACTCCAGAACCTAGCTACTTCACTTCAGAGTACCACACTGTCATTTATGTAACTAACATTGTTTTTAATATATTCATAACAGTGTTTTAGAAAGTAGATCATTAAAAACAAGATCACTCAGCACGCTACTTACCAAGCTCATAAACTTGAAAATTTTTTCCATAATAATGAAGGTGATATCTTCCCTTAACAAACCCAAACATAACCTTGAAAAAGTCACACTGCTTCTTCAAGAAACATCTCTTTCACCAATAAATAAAAGCTACCAAACTTTCCTCCAATAAGTTGCATCAGGACAAATGTCAAAAGAATAATATTTTTGAGCTGCTCAAGACCTCTGAGAGCCTCGAATCCAAACCCCCTCATTTTACAGACGAAAAGAAGCCACAAAGTATAATGGAAAAAGCACTAAGTTGAAAGTCAGAAGAGTGAATTTTGGTCCCAGGTCTCTCACAATAAAAGCCTGGGTAAATTATCTAAGTTTCCTCATCTGTAAAATGAGAGGTTTGGACTCAATTGCTTCCAAGGTCCCTTTCAGCTCTACAATTCTCATTTTATGAAACTGAAGCAGAGAGATAAGCAACTTGCCCAAGGTTACACAGCTAGTTAACGGCAAAGCAGGGACTACACTTGGATTTCAATTACGATCAATGTACTTTCTCATCTGTACCATACTGCTTCTCTTACTTCGTAACACTATTCTTCTAAATTTTTCTTAGATTTTTGGAAATGATTAACAAGCATGAAGCGTTTTATGAAACTAGACGATTTATTCCTATGGCTCTTCTATAAAAACAGCTCTAAATCCAACTGCAGCAAGTTCACGAAGTCTCGAGCTGTGTGTCACTTACTACACTTCAGTTGAACTTCAACGAAGTTATGGGAATTTATGCTTAAGTTCTCTAAAATCTAACTTTTCAATCCAACTCATAAAAGAGATTATGTTCCTTATAAAATTAAAATATGAATTGTTACAGGTAATGGTAAGTATTACATGCATAATTCTCTGAATACGAGGAGAATTAAAATTCTTCATTTTACTTTACGTCCTGGTTATATTTAATAGGTATTTTTAAATTCAAGAGTAATCAATTTCAACACTTTTCTTTCATGTATCTTCTTTTCAGACTCTCTAGCTTTAAAACCATTAGAACAGATTAAGCATATTCCTTCTGAAATCACATAAACAATTACAAATAAGACTATAAAGACCGGTGAGAGTTTCTCTTTCAAAATTGAAAATCAGCCCCCACAGTATTCTAAAATTCTGTGCCTGAATATATTACAAACTCTACTAAACTGTATCATAAGCAGCATCTGATTCCCTAAAATGCCCTCAAAGCTTATTATATTTCACAGGGAATTTAGCAAGATTTCAGGAAGACTAATAGCGTTGATTCCAGAAAATACAAGAAAATACTCAGAGGAAAAGCACAATAAAAACACAAAATAAAGTCAACAAGAGTTTCATACCAGTGACTGAAGAGAATATTCAAATCATTCACACACATATAAGTACAGTTTAACTATAGAATTAAGTGATTTTCAAAGAATCACAGAATGTTTATATTTTTAAATTGGATGGGACCTGAAGTCACTTAATCCAATAGCACTCAAAATAAGAATCAACAGAATTTATCTCTGCCTCGCCCAAAAATGTCCCTGTAGACTGCTTTAAATTCTTATTGCTAAATACTTCCAAGAGCAGTTTTTTCCACTGTTGGACAAGTCTAGCTGCTATACAGTTCTTACTAACATCCTTGCCAAAAAATTATACTGAATTCAATCTATGCCTAACTTTCACCTGCTGGTCTACATTCTAGAATAGCAGAATGAATCTACTCACTCTGCTATTTACATTTTTGAAATACAAGACAGCTATCATGCTTCCCACCATTTCAGTGGTCTCTTCTTTGGGCTATAAATGTATAGTCCACAGATTTCTTGTGGGTTCTGGAGACATTTCGGAAATACGGTGTACTTCCACACTGAAGTAACGTTTTAAAAAAACCTGCCACTTGTCAAATTTTGGTGTAATATCAAAGAAGAATAGACACAATTTCTTTAAAAAGACTATTAAAATACATCATCTTTTCTGATTACCTATCTATATGAAGCTGGATTTTCTTCACAATACCTCAATCAAAATAAATCATAACAGACTGAAAGCAGAAGCAAAATGCAGCTGTCTCCTAATAAGCCAGAAATTAAAGTGATGTAAAACTATGAAACAATGCCACCACTCTCACTCAAGTTTTTGTTTTACGATACTTTTTCTTCATTTAAAAACGTTACCAAGTAATCAGTTTACTATTTTTAGATAAGTTAGTACTTTTGAAATTGTTTCTAAAACAGTAAATATTGATAGGCATATCCCACATGAAATCTCTTTAGAGTTCTCAGTAATTTTTAAGACAGCAAAGGGTTCCTGAAACCAAAGAAAGTATTTCCCAAGGGCAGATTCCCAGACCTCTAACTATCCTGGGATGCTCTCTTTTCTCTCTCCTCTAATTCATAAATGTGCCTCTGTAAAGAAGGCACCAACTACATATCTATTCCTAAGCTAAAACCCTTAAACATACAACCCTGTCCTCCAGCTAGTGACTACAAGCAATTAAATGGCCATCTGGCACACCTTTATTTTTAACATCTCCCTACAGGTATTAATCATCCAGAGTCAAATACTTTAATTCTTCTTTCTAAGGGATGCAGTCTGTAAATATGAAAATAAAATGAGCAACAGTTTAATTACACTGTGGTATTATCTTTTTAACCAAACTACTTTCACTGTTTACATAAAAATAAAGCAAATTATTCATATCTAGTAAGATGGAACAGAAAGAAAATCCAAGTCTTCTGTATAATCATTTGATTCTTAGCAATAACTTATTCAAAAGTACCCATGTACTGATAGGCAAGAAAAACTCCATCTGTTCTTCTAGCCAATATGACACTAGGTTCCTAGGCCTCAGTAAAGCAAAACTAACCTTTATTTGGAAATGCACTTAATTTCTTCTCATTTCCTTAACCACAGGATTATTAGAAGATAAAATGGGATAAAGATTGGGGCACCTGGGTGGCTCAGTCAATTAAGCCTCTGACTTTGGCTCAGGTCATGATCTCACGGTTCATGAGTTCGAGCCCCGCACTGGACTCTGCTGTCAGCACAGAGCCTGCTTCGGATTCCCTGTCCTCCTACCCCCACCCCTCCCCAGCTCATTCTCTCTCTCTCAAAATACATCAATAAACTTTTTAAAAATGGAATAGAGACCACAGGTTTATAAGATCCAACATGAAATCCAGAGTGAAAACTGCTGACACCTCTCAGGGAACTTCAAGACTGATAAAGGAAAAGCCTTGGGACTCTTAGGAATAGAAGTGGTCTATCCTCTATCACACAAATTACTAAATTCCAACAAATCCCTAATTCTTATAATATTTAAAGGTGTATTTTATTTGTAATCAAGTAAAACTATATTAATATGAGAATAGAGTGAAAAAGGAAAGAAGAAAGCCAAAATATAAAGCATTGAAAATAATCACAGTATAATATTAAATTTTTGGTTTCAAATATATCAAAACTTCAAAATAATCAATTTTTACAGTTCTGACCCATCTTCAAAAACAGCCCATGTTTTTGAACTCCATGAAGGAGTTCCTCACGTAACTTTGTACACATACATCCATGTATCTTTTGAGTTTAAATTTTTCTATTATGTTGCATGAAATTGCTTCAATTCTTCAGAAACAAAGTTTGTTTTCACCTTGATCCATACATCCTTTTCTTTTTTAAATGTTTACTTTTTAGAGACAGAGAAAGAGAGAGAGCAAGAACAGGGGAGGGGCAGAGAGGGAGGGAGACAGAGGATCCCAAGCAGGCTCTGTGCTGACAGCAAGAGCCTTACGTGGGGCTCGAACCCACAAACCGTGAGGTCATGATGTGAACCGAAGTCAGCCACTTAACCGACTGAGCCACCCAGGTGCCCCAGATGCATATATTCAAGTTCTACTAATATTAACGGTTCTTACTAACAGTCACCCTAAGTCCAAAACTCCCTCAACTTACATCAACTTATACAATATACTAACGTGTATATCCACAAAAGATGTTAAACACTTGTTAAAATGAACACTGGGATCTCACTCAAAAGTAAATGTCTCCATCATTATGTCTAAGATTTCATATATGCAATTCCTATTAGCATTAATGATATCCGAAAGACAATAGCTTCCGAATAAATACATAGAACCCTAGAGAAAATTAACACAGTTTTAACTTACATGCTGGTTGGTCAAAAAGAAATATACTACTGTGGCCACAGAAGTACTTGATGAAATATAAATGTTCACAAAAGCACGTCTTGTTATTTTATTAATAAACAAAAGATTCACTAATTTAGTTTACATAAAAGCCTACTGTAATCCAAACTGCTACAAAGAATTCTAGTTATTTGGAAGCTCAAGCTAAATTATTCTAACCCCTCAGGATTTTCAAACATCAGGAAAATTGCAGAATGACATAGAAGTTTTTTAACTAGAGTTAAAGTAACCTCAGAAACTCACAATCTAGACTTTGTAGCCCCTAAATTACTAATACTGATAATTGATGTTACAGATGAACAATTCAACACTACGTCTTGGCTCAGTGAAATGGCTCAATACATACTTGAGAAATAAATGAATGATAAAAAGGTATAGCCTTTTAAAAAGAGGGTCTTTCCCAAGACCATCATTTACTATCACTCATTACACTATTACTGATAACACTATCATTAAGTATCTTAATGAAACTACAGATAAAAATAAAAGCATACTAAAAGCACCAACTGCTCTATTTACAAAATAGAATTTGGAACATTCATTTACAAATTTTCAAGTGCAAAAAGAAAAATCGCCAGATGCACTAAATTTGAATTAGTCAATAAATAAACTTTTATCTTCTAATAATCAGAACTCAGTGTTGGGGGTAAGATGGAAAAGGGGAAAATGTCTCTCAATGTACTCAGCATGCTTAATGGATGCCATAAATCAAACCTTTCCATGAATTTTCTGGAGCAAATTCATGCCAATCTTTGAGCCTATTGTCACTTTCACACATGCTCACAGGAACAAGATGACAAAGAATGCTATGCCTGAACCACTAGATTCAGGGCACAAAACACTTGATTAACAATTGTCAAGGCTGGGTAGTAAATATTGACAGATATTTTCAAAATAAATTAACCCCACCAATACCTACATAAACCAAAGCTCCTGGTTTCCTTTAAGGATTCACAAGACTATTGGACTTCCAGACATTTATTGAAAATGTGGTTACAGTCTCCTTGTGTGACACAACTGGGAGTGAACAACCCATTTACCAACTGCTGATGAATACCGCTAAACGTTTTCCCAGACAAAAGAGCGTTAAACGTGATTCCATGCGCATTTCTTCCTCCCCCATAAATGCCTCTTCTTCCAAATTTCATTTTATGTCGTATACTTAAAGTTAAATACAGCAAGTTGAAATCTTGGTCAAAAGCACTCCTGTGTCTTTACTAGCTGTGTAACTGCTACATCTGGTGGCAGCACACTTGCATGCAAGAAACCAGAAAACTTAGAAAACAATTGTAACCGATTTGGTGCGTGTTTGCAGTAACCTTTACGCCGATATTTCCCACAAAACCCACGACCCTGTCAGGGAACAGTAGCCTACTTGCACAAGAGAGATAACGCACCAACACGCAGTGGGTGATGGCGAAGGAGAGAAAGTTGCAACCATCTGGAGAGGGTGGTTTCAAAAGCCTGCCCACGAGTCAGTCTGCCGTTTAAATTGCTCTAAGGGGCCAGGCAGGGGATCAAAGTCGGCTCTGATAATTTAAGCGACTCTCCCCTAAAGGGCAGGGACCCTGCTAGCGAGGGGCATCCTCCAGGTCCCGGGCTGCAAAGCTCGCAGAGCGGGGACCGCCTCTATGGGAGGAGTGCGCGAGGGAAGGGGAGGGGGCTCGAGGATGAATGCTTCAACGGGAGGGAAAACCCACCAGAGACCGGAGGCCAGGAGGTTAAGAGTACTGAGTGTACTAGCAAATGGAGCAGAAAGGGGCTGGCGTCCGGGGGGAGGCTTCCCACCCTAGCAGCACGGGCTCTTAGGAACCCCAAGCGAGTCTGCGCGCCTCGCCCCGTCCCCTCCAGCGCGCACCCCCTCGTCCGTCTCCGCCGCCACCCGCGAACCACCACCCACAGCCAACGCACTACCTCCCCGGAGCCGGGCGGCCTCGCGTCCACCTCGTCACCATCCCCCACCCCGGGGTCGGCGGAGGAGACCCGGGGGGCGCGGGGGCCGCGGCGCGAGAGACGAGGCCCGCGAGCGGGCGCGGGCGCGACGGCGCTTACCTTCCCTGGGCCTCCCGGATGGCGGCGTGTGATTCAGCAGGGACCTGGCCGCCGCCGCCGAGCCCGGGGTTGGAGACGTGGAGAGCTGGGACCAAGATGGCGGCCCCTCCAAACTTCCACTGCTACTTTGGACACTCATCAAGCTACTTTCTGGGAACCCGACTCCCCCCCTGCGACGGCAGCGGCGGCAACGGCACCGGCACCCGCCTCCGTCATGGCGGGGGCCGCGCTGAGGGCGAGCGAGGGAGCGAGGGCAGGGAGGGGAGAGTCAAGGGGATGGGGGAGGAAACCGAGAAGGGGGGAGGTAGGAAGGGAAGAGGTGAGGGGAGGAGAGGGGACGGGGAGGAGGAAGAGGGGGAGAAGCGAGGGAGCAGGCGGGCGCGCCGGGGAAGAGGCGGAGGGAAGGAGCGCGGCGGCGGAGGCGTCGAGGGGGCGCCCGGCGGAGTGCAGGCGGAGCGCGGGCTGCGCCGGCCGAGGAGACTTCCGCGAGCGGAACCTGCCGGCACCTCTGCAGTGCGTCGGCCCCCGGCGTCGCCTGGGTGGCGGCGGCGGCGGCGGCGGCGGGCGGTGGGTGGCGGCTGAGGCGGCGGGGTAACCTCTGCATCAGTTACAGGCGGCGGCGGCGTCACGCGCCGCCTGTGCAAACACTATCGCGAGGCTCCTGTGCCTCCGGTAGCGGCGGCGGCGGCGGCGGCCGCGGGAGCAGGCATGGGGGAGGGACCTGCCAGGGGTTGGGGGCGGGGGGGGGGTGGAGAGGGAGCGAGCGCGTGAGGGAGGAGACGCGGGTGCCGGGCGCCCCTGGCGCACCCGCGGATCTCAGCGCGGCGCGGGAGCCCCGGGCCGGCTGACTCGAGAGCGCGGGGGCGGCCTCCCCGCGCCGGCCGGAGGGAGGCGCACCCCGCACGCTCCCCCGCCGGCACTGGCTCCCGCTCCGTTGCCACCTGACTCCCCCTCCCTCCCGCGGAAGCGCGCCTGGCTCCCGACCCACACCCAGCCTGGGGAGAAATGCTTCTGCTCTCGCTGGGCTGTCCTTCCTCAGGAGTTCGATGTGATCATTTCTCAAAATGGAACTGAAAAGTTAAGAGTTGCTTCTTTCTTTCCCCTTTGTAGTGTGCGAAAAAACCTGCGTGCGTCTCCCCGTCTGCAGAATTGTAGTGATTACCGAATGGAAGAGCTACGAAAATAAGTTGGGGGCGGGGGAGGGCGAAAATAAAACTTTATGAATGTTTTCTAAAAAGAATCTTTACCGGTGTTGTGCACTCTATGTGTGGTGTACAGTTCTTTGTTTTAAGACAGTAAGTGGATAATCTGGATAGAAAAAAACTTGATTAATGAAGTCACATATTTAGGGAAACTCTCCAGTGTTCATCTTGTAGGAGAGTATGGTTTCTAGAAAGTTCCAACTTGTTTTCATGCCGCCGCTGAGTTACGGCTAGAAAATCCCAAAGCAAGTTACAGCATTTGCCAAAATGTATAGATACAGTGTAGCCTTCTCCACACCTTCACACCCACACACAGAAGACACACCAGGGATTGGGCATCTTGTACATAAAGTAGCTGTGTAATAGCTCAGGAAAAACAACAAGGTTATTGCTCCCTTTAAGAAACCAAATTGACTAGAACACTAAAAAGATTATGATATAGAGCAACTGTACAGGCATGAGGAAATGGTATGATTACCAGGGGGACAAAAATGTCATTTCTATTTTTTATTTTTATGACTTTGCATTTCTCATAGTAATGTTATGTTCAGATAAGCTATCATACTAGAATAGAGCCTTGGTTGTCAGTTATCACCAGAAGTAATTTTAGTTTTCTTATATTTCAGATTCTTCAGTGAGTTCTTAGTCATGTTCTGCATTTCAGACTTAAGAGGTGGATCTCACAAATTAAACAACTTTTTGAAGTATAGCTGATGTACAATAAACTGCACATATTTAAAGTATACAGTATAGGTTTTGATGTGTATACAACCGTGAAACCATTTCTGTAATCAAGATAATGAATATATCCATCAGTCTCCAAAGTTTCCTCTACCTTTGATACTCCTTTTGTACTCCCAACTGCATCCCCAAGTCACCACAGATCTGCTGTCACTTAGTTTGCATTTTCCACAATTTTGGATAAAGGGAATCATATAGTTTGTACTCATCCAGCTTCTTTTTCTCAACATAATTGAGTTTACTCTACATTGTTGCACTTAATATTTTTGTGTTGTTGCCAGAGTAGCCCATTGTATGAATAGAACCCTGTTTATCCATTGACCTGTTAATGAACACTGGGATTGTTTCCACATTGAGACCATTACAAATAATGCTACTATGATCATTGGTTTGTGTAGCAGTCTGTGTGTGGACATATGTTTTCCTTTTTCTTGGATATGTATCTAGGACCTTACCATTATTAGACTTTTATACCAAAGTACATGCACTCTAAGGGGGAAACAGAGTTCCTGTAAGGACATGTAGGTAAATATATGCTCTTTCTGTATTTTAAGAGTAAGCTTGGGGCACTAGGGTGACTCAGTCCAGTAAGTGCCTGACTCTTGATTTTGGCTTAAGTCATGATGGCAGGATGGTGAGATTGAGCCCCACATGGGGCTCTGCACTAGGTGTGGAGGCTGCTTAAGATTCTCTCTCTTCCTCTTTCCCTACCCTTCCCCCCTCCCCCAGCTCATGATTTCTCTCTCTCTCTCTCTCTCTCTCTCTCAAAAAAAAAAAAAAAAAAAAAAAGCTTAGTCAGCTGAGTATGATGAAAAGAGAATAGGACAGAGGAAGTCAAGATACTTGGGTATTAGTCTCAGCAGATAACAATCCCTCTTGATTTAATTTCCTCACCTGTGAAAAAGGTTAGCGCCACTAGGTGGTCTCTAAATCTCCTACCAATGCCAAGACTTCTTACAGAGCTTAGCTCCTCTCCTGTAGTAAACACAACCCAACCAAAGAGATTTGATGGTGGGTTATCTTCCAACCTTCTCCACAGCTTCCAGTTATCTTTATACCAACCTAGGTTACATTTTATGCTGACCTGCTCCTTTTATTTTAAATGGTAAATAGAGGATCACAGCATATACATAATTCAATGTAGATATATTGTTACAAGTGCCGCCTAGGAAGGACAATAAAATGATTGATTCCTGCATTCCTGTAGTTTATATTAAAGATCATCAACGCTAACTTACTTGTAAAGAGGCTGCTGCCAGCAGTAGAGTTAACTAAATAAACCGTGGCGTAGCCTGAAAATGGTATATCATGTCATCATTTAAAATCAGATTTTGAAAGAATACTGAAAAAGATGATAAAATTTTCACACTGTAGTAAGTGAAAAGGTGGGTATGATTCCAGTTTGTAAGTATGCATAACAAATGACTGCAAGGGTGCACCCCAAATAGTTCCTAATTGCTAGCCTCGGATTGTGACATTAGATAATTATTCTTTCTCCCTTATGATCTCCAAATTTGGTACAATAAATCATTTTATTTTTTAAAGTAAAGCATAAAAATTATACAAATAGATGGTTTTATAAAATGATTATGATAATGAAAACGTAGAGGGTGCGTAGAGGCTCCCCTGCATCTTGCACATCAGCTAGTACAGAGGCATTCAAAAATTATTTGATAGCGATAGATAGGATGGCTAGAGTGACAATTTACACAATAGGAAAAGGTACAGAAAAGTCAGGAGAGTCCAGATTTGGACAGAAAGGAACACCTGCCACTCTGGGGATGGAGAAATCTTTGGAAAAGCAAGAAAGGATCATTGAAAGGGGAGTTTTGGCAAGCTTCCTTGGGAAAATATGCCCAGAGGGAAAGCCAGCATGAGAACACAGGAGTGAACTGAATAAGTGAGAAGGCAGTAACCCTGCCTAGAAAGAATCAGGATGAGCTGGGGAAAGTGTTCTTTCTGTGAATTGAGTGCTCCATGAAGCCAGACTCAAAGCTTTAGTACAGTGCCTGGCACAGACACTCTGTCAACATTTATGGGATAAATGAATGATGAGGATTAGCCGGGATACAAGTGAGGGAGCAATGCAGGAGGGTCTTCTGATAGGTCATATACCAAAGGGGATATCTTAGCTCCCATCTATATACTAATCCTAATTTAGAACTACATTTATTAGACTCTATATGCCATAGTAAAAATAGTTACAAAGCAGACAAGACTATAGATATAAGTGCATTTTATATTTATTATTTGACTCCTTCCAAAGTTGAGGAAATACTTAATGCCCAAGTTCCTTTTCCCCAAACCAACCAGAAGAGAGCCTACAGAATGGAAAAAGTGCCCTGAGTATTCCCCGTACAGTGTGGTGTCGGAGCCCGTTCATATTGCCCAGAGAACAGATTGGGTACATCTCTCCCCAACTCAGAGTTCGGTGATGTCACACTGGTAGCTTGAAGCCAGCCATGGTAAGAGTATTTACAACCCCAAAGGCATCAAAGGCTACAAATCAGGGCTTCCTCACCAGCATACCGCTGCTCCCATAGTGCATACATCATTTCTTTACTGTTCTGTTTCCCCACCTTGGCTAAAAGCCTAGAGAGGACAATGACCTTGTCTTTCATGTTTACAGTTATAGTCCCAGCATCTAGCACCTGCCTGGCATTGAGTTGATGCCGTATGCACATTGATTGAGCCAATTAGTTACCCATATAGTTGGTTAGCAAGCATTTGAGCCCCCTGAGCTAACAACTGGGTTGGCCGCTCTGGGAGAGAAAAAGGACCAAATATTCCACCACCCCCTCATGTTTCATTGGCCAATGTTTGTGATTCGGTAAAGTTTACTGACCTTGTTAGGGTTGCCAGATGAAATATAATTTTTTCATGGACCGTACTAACATTAAAAAAGTATTGGTTGTTCATGTGAAATTCAAATCAAACTGAGCATGCTGTATTTTTATTTATTAAATCTGGCCCTTTTGAACTAAGCAGAGAGTAGTTAATGAGTACTTCCTAGTAAAGTTGAGTTCTATGACCTGAAAATTCCATTCCAAAGAATATATCCTAGAGGAATTCTTGCTTGTGTGCAATAGGACATAAGAACAAGAATGTCCATAGCAGCCCAAAACTGGAAACCACCCAGATGTCCATCGACAGAATGGATAAATAAATAGAAATATGTATCTTCACACAATAGGAGACTATTCAACAATTAAAGTGCTCACAAGCAAGGTGCCTGGGTGGCTCAGTCGGTTAAGGCATCCGACTTTGGCTCAGGTCATGATCGCACAGTTTGTGGGTTCAAGCCCCACGTTGGGCTCTGTGCTAACAGCTCAGAGCCTGCAGACTGTTTTGGATTCTGTGTCTCCCTCTCTCTCTGCCCCTCCCATGCTTGTGCTCTGTCTGTCTCTCTCTCTCAAAAATAAATAAACATTAAAAAAATAATAAAGGGGCGCCTGGGTGGCGCAGTCGGTTAAGCGTCCGACTTCAGCCAGGTCTCGATCTCGCGGTCTGTGAGTTCGAGCCCCGCTTCGGGCTCTGGGCTGATGGCTCAGAGCCTGGAGCCTGTTTCTGATTCTGTGTCTCCCTCTCTCTCTGCCCCTCCCCCGTTCATGCTCTGTCTCTCTCTGTCCCAAAAATAAAAATAAAAAAAAGTTGAAAAAAAAATAATAAAAAAAATAAAATGCTCACAAGTATAATGCTGATTTAAAAGAACAAATTAAAGAATGATGAAGTCAGTTTGACTCCATGTATAAACATTCCAACTAAATGATATATTGTTTAGGAATGTCTATATGGCAAAACTAGGAAGAGAAAAGAAAAGGGAATGAAAAGCCAAAATCAGAGTGGTTACTTCTGCCAAGGAAAAGGGGTGATGTACTCATGGAGAACAGACAGGGGCTTGATAGATAAGCATCAATAAATGTGCTACGTGTTAAGTTGGGTGGAGGTACAGAGGTATGTTTGTCTTATTCTTTTTATTTAAGCTATGCATGTATGTGATCTACTCTTATATGTACGAAATATTATCTTACAAATGTTTAAGAAATGAAGAAAGCTTTGCCTTCTCATCAGACTGAACTTAGATGCCCACCCTGTCTCCTCTGCTTGGACTCATCCCCAGATTTGATTTCCTTCTTTGTCCAAACGTAGGCACACAGACGGGAGCTCTAAAGATGCCTGTCCTACCATTGCAATATGCCACCTCCATAGTCTTTTTGGTAGATGCTTAGATGACTCCATCACATTGGATTATGAAGAATTCTCATTTTGCTGTGTCCTAACTGCCCTGCACAATTCACAAAGCCTGCTTGAATATTTTGGTTTCCACATCCCTGTAGAGATTGTTCCAGCGTTTTGTGCATTATATGCTAGGTCACACTTCCTCTGCTCTCTCCAGCATTGGAAACGGCTTCCTTCAGGTTTATCAACTTATGGGGGAGAGGGATTGATCTATATGTAACAAAACTGGAATTACTGGATTTTCAAAACTGATTCATGTTGCCTGAGGTTAAAAAACCATAATCAACTTCAGAACAATATTGCCTCCCCAGAGTGCGCTAGAGGCTGTCGCCAAGGACATGAGTATTACAACATGTTTACAAAAACAAAGTACAACAAGCAAACAGTACTCAAACAGCAGATTTAAAATCAACAGTGTATCTCTTAACTAAGCCTACTTAGAAAAGTGATTAAGAAAACATATAAAACCAAGTAATCTAGTGTTCTACTTCACTCATTCTGTTTTACTGATTAAATTGAAATATAAATTTATCACATTAGAGGGAAGATCAAAGATTTTCAACACCTTACACTGAACTTTGTTTCTGCAATATGAAATTTTGTGTAGGCACAGAAAGTGACGGTGGTTTTTATAAAAATTAACATCAAACACTCTTGACTTTTTGACAGTATCTTTCCAAATACACAGGTTTAAGATTTACAAAATCAGGTGCCTGGTTGGCTCAGTCGGTTAATCATCTGACTTTTGATTTTGGCTCAGGTCATGATCTCACTGTTCGTGAGTTTGAGCCCCACATCGGGCTTCTGCGCTGACAGTGTGGAGCCTGCTTGGGATTCTCTCTCTCCCCCTTTCTCTGCCTCTCCCCTGCTCTCTCTCTCTCTCAAAAAATATACTAATGAAGATTTTTTAAAAACCAGATTTACAAAATCACTTAATGCTTTTCCAAGGAATATAAAGTGCTAAATCTTTCTTAATTAGATACATGACAAAAATAAGTAGAGATGTCTATAACCTCATACATATTTAGAAACTTTGAAACACTTATAGAAATGTCAAGTTTTTTTTTTTTTAATTTTAATTTATTTAAGTAATCTCTACCCCTAACGTGGGGCTCAAACTCACCACTCCAAGATCAAGAGTCACGTGCTCTTCTGACTAAGCCAGTCAAGTACCCCTATAGAAATGTCAAATATTGATGAGAATTTCTTTCCCCTCCAAAAAGAAGTAAAAAATGCCACCATAAAGCAAATAGAGGCTTTCTGAGATGCAAGTAATATTCTGTTCCTCAAACCAGGTGCTGTGTAGAAGCATGTGTTAAACAGTTTGTGAAAAGTCATCAAACAGTACACTTATAATAAAAAGTTAGAGGGACACCTAGGTGGCTCAGTCGATTAAGCATCTGACTCTTTTTTTTTTTTTTTTTACATTTTTTAAAATGTATATTTATTTTTTTGAGAGAGAGAGAGAGTGCAAGCTGGGGAGGGGCTGAGAGAGGGAGACACAGAATCCGAAGCAGAATCCTGGCTCTGAGCTGTCAGCACGGAGCCCAACGTGGGGCTGGAACATAAAAACCATGAGATCACGACCTGAGCCAAAGTCAGACACTTAACTGACAGAGCTTACCCAGGCACCCCATTAAGTGTCTGACTAGATTTCAGCTCAGGTCATGATCTCACAGTTCATGAGTTCAAACCCCACATCAGGCTCTATGCTGACAGCATGAAGCCTGCTCGGGGTTCTCTGTCTCACTCTCTCTGCCCCTCCCCAGCTCACAAACACACAAAAATAAATAATGAAAAATAAAAAATAAATAACAAATAATCAAAAATAAATAAACATTAAAAATAAATAAACAATAAAAAATTAGGAAAAAATGAAAAAAACCCCAAAACCTTGGCACTTGTAATTGTAAGTGAATATACACAACGCATATAAACACACATTTAAGGGCAAATAAATTGTTGTTTAATGAGAAAATGAAAAGGAGGGTTTTTTTGTTTTGTTTTTCAAGTTTATTTATCTTGAGAGAGACAGAGTGTGTGAGTGGGAGAGGGGGAGAAGGAGAGAGAGAGAATCCCAAGCAGGCTCCAAGTTCAGCACAGAAACCGATATAGGGCTCCATCCCACGACCCTGGGATGGTGACCTGAGCAAAATCAAGAGTAAGGTACTCAATGGGGCACCTGGGTGGCTCAGTTGGTTAAGCGTCTGACTTCGGCTCGGGTCATGATCTCACAGCTCGTGAGTTCAAGCCCCATGTTGGGCTCTGTGCTGACAGTTCAGAGCCTGGAGTCTGCTTTGGATTCTGTGTCTCCCTCTCTCGCTGTGCCCCTCCCTCATTCATGCTCTGTCTCTCTCTTTCTCTCAAGAATAAATGAAACATTAAAAAAAAATTTTTTTTTTAAAGAGTCAGGTGCTCAACTGACTGAGCCACCCAGGTGCCCCAGAAGGTTATTTATTTATTTATTTATTTTTTTAAGGAAACATTAATATAAGGGAAAATGAATGGTGGTTTCTCATGAGAAGAAGATAAGAAAACAATATGTTAAAATCAACAAACATACAATGAAATTTCTAAAAGAGCCACTATGAGAAAATCCTCAAGGAAATATCTGCTACTTCACTGTTGTTCATCTTGGGCACTTTGTAAAGAACGTTGTTTGGGAACACTTGATGACCTGTATATTCACTGGTAAAAATAGTTATGGACTGATAAACATTTGTTTCAGGAAATACTTATCGAGCACCTACCCTGGGTAAAGCAATTTGTCAGGTGCTGTGGGAGTATAGAGGTGAATCAGACATGGAGTGACAGCAAAGAATAGTCAGGCAAATGACTACCATCCCAAGTAAAAATGATTCATACCAAGGGTAAAGTATAGGTAAGTGGGAGAATTTAGAGGCAGGAGAGATCACATTTGAGGCTCCCTAAAAAAGGAGCAATTCTAGCTGGGCCTTGAAGTGTATCAAAAAGTGATCTAATTATTCTTTCCTTTTCAAGATTCAAAATTTAACCATCAGAACCCAGATCTATTCCATAAACAAACTGAAGATATTTTCAGTTTCATACAGTCTTGAACTTTTAGTTCAATCTTTGCTTTTATCCCCCTCCCTTTTTTTTTTTTGCTTTGTTTAGAGGCCACAACACACTTTCCAATCCCTCCTAGAACTGCATCTTTAATTTAGCATCCTCTTTGCTCTATGGGTTGAGATGGGTTGGGAGAGAAAAGGGACACTGGTAACAAAAGTAATTTTCTCCACTGAAACTAAGTCATCTATTACTCAACATGCAGAAGAGAAACCTTCTAATTAAGTCAAAGCATTATTTTTATTGGTAATCAACAAAAAAGCATACAGGAACATTCTCCCATAAATTGACACAATTTGATGAATCATAAAATCATGAATCACTGCATCATAAAAAGAACTCATGATTTGGAAGATAAGGGTTGGAAATAATTGGCAGAGATATCTAAAACAGACTTTAGCTGCAGACATAGTTAATATAAACACTAATAATGAGAGAAGAATTGGTGGTGCTAAGCCTAATTGAACTATGTAAAATGTAATTACATTGAGATTTTCTTTATATTGAAGGGATTTCTTCTGGGAAGCAATTTAGCTATATGCATCAAGATTCTTTTTGGGGTTCCTGGGTGGCTCAGTTGGTTAAGCGTCTGACTTCAGCTCAGGTCATGATCTCAGTTTGTGGGTTCTAGCCCTGCGTCAGGGTCTCCCTCTCTCTCTGCCACCCCACTTGCACTGTCTCTCTCTCTCTCAAAAATAAATAAACATTTTAAAAAATCTTTTTAAAAAAATTATTCCTTTGACCCACTGATTTCATCTTGGGAATGTATTCTAAGAAAATAATCCTAAATTAGAAAAACAATGTGATTTTTTTTCTCTTTCTCACAAAGATAATCTTTCAACATTATTTATAACAATAAAAAATCGAAAATATCCTAAATGGACAATAATAAGGGTAGGGTAATAACTTATGGCTCATCTACTTTATAGAATACAGTAAGGTCATTAAAACGATTGTGAAGATTTTACAATAACCAAAAACAACTGATTTGCTTATAAGAGCATTACAGTGACTAGCACTGAATATAAAAATTATACATACAGTATAGTCTCAATCATATAAAATGTATATGGTAAAAAAAATTGAAAGGAAATATACTAAAATATTAACAGGGGTTTTCTCAATGTGTAAAATGATGGCAGATCTTGTTGCTGGCCTTTGAACTATTGGATACTATCCAAATGTTTTGTAGGAATAACAATTACTTTATGGGAAAAAAAAAACCTGTATATTTTCAAGTGATTGGATTTACTAACCCAGATTAGATTAATAAAGAGCAACGAAAGGAAGTATTACCAGGAGATGGGGGAAAAAAATGTTTGGTACCTCCTTCTCCATAGAGCTTCCAAGGACTATTGTTTGACTTTTCGTGGATACAATGAAACAAATGTAGATTTTAAAAGTATTTGTGTAAACCTCTGAGGAACCCACCAGCAGAACCAGAGGAATGCCGACCTTCTAAAATCACAGTAGAAAATAAAAGCAAACAAAACTGGGTCCACAGAGCAAGTGACAAAACGGAAAAGAAATAGCATGCATACATGAAAACAGAGGCACAGAAACATGGCAATAGTGAGACTAAGCCCTGTAAGTTTAGTTATTAAATTTAGTTTCTCTGTTAATAGAAAAAGATTCTCAGATTGTGTTAAAAATTAAAATCCAATACTTTGCTGCTTATAAAAAATACATCTAAATGAAATAACACAAAAAGACTAGAAAAGACAGGATGGGTACAAACGTAGTAAGCAAGCTTGCACTATATTAGAGATAGCATTAGTAAGTTAAAATAGAATTCAAGGCAAGAAATTTTAAAGGTTATTTTGATTTAATACAAACATTAGATACCCCTTGTGCTTGCAACAGACACAAGCAATTCACAAAGTGGAAAATAGGATTAGTTAATTATGGGAATGTAGTCGAAACACCACCTCTCTGGTATCTGGTTTTCCTCTCCACCCTGAGCACAAGGGAAAACCATTCCCAGGTTACTTGCAGTGAGAGGCGGCCATGTTACCAGGTATAGACAATAGAACTGGAGCAAAAATCAGGTGTGTCCCATCCAGGCCAGGGATCTGAGAGTCTGTGTGCCACCGGCACACTCCCCTCCTTTAACAGGGATTACAAATGCCACACAATAATGTGAAGCCACAAGATGCAAGTAACCTGGGTCTCCCAGTCGCTACAAGGAGCCCAGCTGCCTTATAAGGTGGTAGGTACACTGGCACTGGACTTTGCATGCAGAAAAAAAAATCCGATGTTTTTTTTAACCCTCTGAAATTGGGTGCTTTATTTGTTATTTATAGCCTGTCCTGTCTTAATTAATACAATAGAGAAATGGCAAATGGCCCAAATAATCAAGAAATTGCAATTATGGGGTGCTTGGGTGGCTCAGTCGGTTAAGCCTCCGACTTCAGCTCAGGTCACCATCTCGCAGTTTGTGAGTTCAAGCCCTGCGTCTGGCTCTGTGCTGACAACTCAGAGCCTGGAGCCTGCTTCGGGTTCTGTGTCTCCCTCTCTCTCTGCCCCTCCTCTGCTTATGCTCTGTCTCTCTCTGTCTCAAAAATAAATAAAACATTAACATTTTTTTTTAATAAATAAAAAATTTAAAAAAAAAGAAATTCAAATTAAACAATGAGGTACCACTTTCCATATGTTAAACTGGAAACAACAACAACAACAAACAACTTTAAGTACTAATACCCAGTGCATTGGGGGAAAAGACAATCTTTTCAATAAATTAGGCTGTCAAATAGATACCCACATGAGAAATATATTCCAGGTGGATTGTAGATCTAAATATGAGAATAAAAAATAAATCTTTAAAAAAAGAACATAGGGAAATCTCTTTATGACCTACAGGTAGGCAAAGGTTTCTTAAATAGGACATAACATGTGCTGACCATAATGAACAAATTTGACAGATTAAACTATATTAATATAATCACCCAAAGACTCTTGATCACCAAAAGACTCAATTTAAGGTAATGAAAGCAAACATAGAGTAGGAAAATATACTCGTAATACATATATCTGTAAAGGACTTATATTCAGAATATGTAAAACAACAACAAAAGTGTCCTACAAATCAATAAGGAAAAGACAAACAATATAGTAGAAAAGTGGACCAAAAAACTTGAACAATTACTTCACAAAAGAGAACATCCAAACGGCCAAAAAACATATGAAAAGATGCTAAACATGTTTGGTTAATGAAGAAATGCAAATTAAAGCCAAATGAAATACCACTCACCAGAAAGGCTAGAGTGAAAAAGACAAAATGTCAGCTAATACGTGGAGCGTTGGGAACTCCCATACACTGGTGGGAATGAAAAGTGATACCCTTAGAAAACTGAGGGCTGTATAACTACCAAAGCGAAACATTATCCATCAGTTCTATTCCTAGGTATACTCCCAACAGAAATGCGTACATAGATGAATCAAAAGACATCTACAAGAATTTCATAAAGCAGCACTGCTGATAGTAGCCCCAGACCAGAAACTACCCAAATGTCCACCAGAGTAAATATATTATAGAACACTCACACAATGGAATGCTCTACGACAGAAATGAGAATTAACGAACGACTACCGACAGGGACATGGATGAACTGTATAAACATAATGCTGAACAAAAGAAGATAGACAAGAAAAATTACATACTACGTGATTCCATTCATGTAAAGTTCAAAAACTGGTAAACCATTCTATGGTGTTAAAATTCAAGACAGTGGTTTACCTTGGGGGTGTGTGAGGGAGACTTCTGAGATACTGGTAATGTTCTGTTTCTTGATTTAGGGTCAGGCTACATAGTGTGTTCACTTTGAAAATTCATCAAACTGTGCACTTGGATTTGTACATTTTGGTGCACATATATTTTACTTCAATAAAATGTAAAACCTATATAATAACAATATATGCATGCCACAAATGTATAATACCAAATTATAGCAAGTACCTAGTTAAACTTGCATTATTTGGGGGGAGGGGAGATTTTATTTTTAAGTGATCTCTACACCCAATGTGGGTCTTGAACCTACAACTCTGAGATCACATGCTCCACTGACTGAGCCATCCAGGCTTCCCTAAACTTTTATTTTTATACATTGTTGGAATCAAGGATAAACTGGTACAACCATTTTGGAAAGTAATTTGGATATACATATACAACACACATTAACTATATAACACAAATATATTCTCATTTCTGAGAATCTTTACTAAGAAAAAAAATCCAAAATGTGGGGGGGGGGGGCGGGAGGGGAAACTAGGAATAAAAATGTCTATCACAGAGCTAAAGTCAACTATATAGCATATCCTCTTGGTATATTTTTATTCAGCCACAGTTATGACTGCTTTGAAAACTCTCATGAAACATGACAAAAGCTTTTGGTATAATGTCAGGTGAAAAAAGGAAAATGAAAATTGTATATACCCAATTATTATAATTGAAGATATGTTAGAAGAAAATAACTAGAAAGGAAAGCACACAAATGATACATGTACAACTTCCCTGCCTAGTCTCATCCACTCGTGTAACTCCAAGAATCACATATGTAATGATGACTCTTCAGTCTGTATCTCCAGCTCACACATCTCTCTTAAGCTCCAGGATTGGAGTTCCATGAGTCCCTCAATTTCTTTGGCCTATGTTTGTTATCTTGGGAAGAAAGGCAGCCAGGAGTAAGAACAGGGACAGGGATTCACTTATCCAAACGAAAGATCTGAGAGTCAACCTTGTTTGCCCTACTCCTCCCACCCCATATCCCCATCCTTTACCATTCCCTAAGTCCACACTGTCTCCTCAAGAGCGCTTTGAATTCATCCCATCCATCCATCTATCCATCCATCCAACCTTCTGCCATTGCCTTTATTATTTCCCACCTAAATGATTGCAAAAGCTTTCAAACTAGTCTTCCCATCATGAGTTTCAGCCCTTTTCAGTCCAGCTGCTGTGGTTCTATTTGTACTACCAACTCTGAGTCTGCTTTTCCACTTTAAAATTCTTCTGTGGCTACTCCTAAGTGATTGGATAAAGCTCAAACTCTCTAATATAGTCAATGTGATTCCTTTATCTTTTTTATCTTGTCATCATCTGCCTGTCTTTCCAGTTTTATTCCTGGTTACTCCCTCATGAGAAGCCCACACTCCAGCCACACCAAAGTTATTACAGTGGCCAAACAAGTTATACTGTGTTTCCCTTCTCTTGCCTTTTCCCAGCTCAGAACTCTCTTCCCGCCACCCTCCCCCCCAACTTTTCCTGACCTCATTTGCCTGGCCCATGATCTAAGACTCAATTCAAAACTTATCTTGACTGGGAAACCTTTAGGAATCACATTTTTACATGGTTGGAATCATGGGCTATGCCCAATTTTCCACCTTGTTTTTCTCACTAAAATTAAAACATGAGCAATTTTCCAGTTTGCCAAGGTACTCTTCATAATTATCATGTAATACCCAGTGTTAAGTTCTCTAGCTTCTCTGCTCCCTCAGTATACCGAATATAACCCTTATCAGATCACTTATTGCTTTTTTAAATTCTTTTTTTAAATGTTTATTTAGTTTTGAGAGAGAGAGAGAGAGAGAGAGACAGCGAGAGCAGGGGAGGGGCAGAGAGAGGGGGAGACACAGAATCTGAAACAGGCTCCAGACTCTGAGCTGTCAGCACAGAGCCCGATATGGGGCTCAAACTCATGAACCTCAATATCATGACCTGAGCCGAAGTCAAATGCTCAACCGACTGAGCCATCCAGGCTCCCCTAGTTTTGTAATGTTTTTGTAAAGTATTCATCTCTTCTACTAGCCCCTGAATTACTTGAGGGCAAAGATTTTTGTTGTGTTTATTTCTATGTCCCCAGCAGAGTCTGCTGCCGAGTAGGAATTCACTGAATGAAAGTGAACGACCAATTAATGGTGGCTGTGTTAGTCCAATAGAATGTGAGTAATAGTTTTTTGCTTTTTCTCAAATACTCATACTTTTTGTGGCTATTTATTTATTTAGATTCGCCATCTTAAAGAAAAAAGGAGTATATTTAGAATATAATTTTCAGTAATGTGATCTTTACCGTCTTCAATTGTTTTTGATTTATCAAACATCTCATGATTCCCAATTCTGTCTAATATGTATATATACAATGAAGAAAGACTGGAAGAGCATTCGTTATCTCCTTTCTGTTTGTAATACAATCGTCATGCCTAATTAACAGTTAACTCTCAGCCCTTATCTTACTAGTACTTCTAGCAGTATTTGACTCAGCTGATTACTCCCTCCTCCTTGAACCTCTGTCTTTATTTGACCTCTAGGACACCATCCTAGTTTCCTTCCTGCCTCAAGCTTCTTTTGATCTGTCAGTCCTGTCGCTGAACTCTCTGCCTCCTCTTCTGATCCACTAAATGTTGGAGTCCACCAACGATTAGTTCCTTGATTCCCTTCTCTTCTTGTCTCATCCCTTCTCTTCCTACTGTCACCTACCTCCTTTCCTTTGGTCTTGGTTCTTGAGCCTGGCTATACATTTGAGCCACCAGAGAACCATTTTGTTTGTTTGTTTTTTTGTTTTTGAGAGAGAGAGAGAGAGAGAGAGTGAAAGCGAGAGGGGGGCAGAACGAGAAAATCTTAAAAAAGATCCACACCCAGGGCAGAGCCCATGGCCGGGCTGGATCTCATGACTGTGAGATCTTGACCTGAGCCGAAATCAAGAGACAGGCACTTAACCAACTGAGCCACCAAGCACCCCAAGAGAAACTTTTTAAAGCATATCAAATCTAGTGTTGAGGATCATATTGGGTGTGTTTAAATACCATCTTCATGCAGATTAGTTGAAAATATATGTCCCCAGCCATGACCTTTCTTTGAACTTCAACCTCAAATATCCAACTAATTCTCATCAACTTCTTTTGGCCTAATAATTAGCATATCCAAAACTAAACTCTTGATTTTTGCCCCCAAATCTTCACATTCTATAAATGGTTCCGCAACTTAGTAGTTGCTCACACCAAAACTCTGGGAATAATTTTTGATTCCACACTCTCTTCACTTTCCATATAATTCAGTCCTGATCTGCTGCACATGGAAAGTATCTTCTAAATTTTACCATTTCTCCTCTCCTCCAAAGCTACTGCCCTAGCCTAGGCTATCATCATCTCTCACAGGTAATCATCCTTCCTTCCACTCCTGGATTCCTACCTTTCATTCCCCACACAGTGGCCAGAGAGATCTCAACAATTATAAAGTTGATCATATCATTCTATTTAAAAATTTTTAATGTTTATTTACTTTTGAGAGAGACAGAGACAGAGACACAACAGGAGTTGGGGAGGGGCAGAGACAGAGACACAGAATCCGAAGCAGGCTCCAGGCTCCGAGCTGTCAGCACAGAGCCCAACGTGGAGCTTGAACTCAAGAGCGGTGAGATCATGACCTGAGCTAAAGTCAGACGCTCAACCGACTGAGCCACCTAGGCGCCCCAATCATGCTTAAACCCTTGCTTAAAACCCTTCAGTAGCTATCTTCATGCTTCCAAATTTAGTCTACAAATGACCTGGCCCTGTCTAGATCTCCAGCCCTCCTCTTGCCCCCCTGTGCCTTGCTTACTCTGCTGCACACGACATTGGCCTTCTCAAAGTTCTTCCTTAAACAGAGCAAGCACACTCCCAACTAGGACCTTTTTTTTGTTTTTGTTTTTGTTTTTGTTTTTGTTTTGTTTAAGTAAATTCTACCCTTCAGTGTGGGGTCTGATCAAGAGTGCATGCTTTGCCAACCGAGACAGCCAGGCGTCCCTCACTTCAGGACTTTGCCCTTTGTTTCCTCTGCCTGGAAAGCTCCTCCACCAAAACTTAACATGGCCTATTTCCTCACTTCATTCAGGTCTATGCACAAATGCTCCCTCCTCAGTAAAGCCTCCCTCGACCACTCTATCTATAGTACAGTTCTCCCTCTGACCAGCTGTATTTTTCTTCAGAGTTCTTCTTCACCACCTGAAATTATATTACATATAGATATTCTTTCTTTGTGAATATTCTGTATTTTTCACTCTAGAATGCAAGGTCCCAGAGGGCTGACTTTTATTTGTTTACATCTGGTTTCCCAGCATCTAAATCAATATCTGTTGTTACATTTAACATATCTGAAACTGGGATGCCTCTTACAATTAATAGCACGATATAGCAAAATTAGCTGTGTTTCTTTTTCTTTGTATAATAGAAAATAAAAGTGTATGTTATAGTCAACATATTTTACTTTTTTCCCTTTTAATTTTATTGTGATATAATTGACATGTAGCACTGTATAAGCTTAAGGTGTACTGCATAGTGAATTACATATATTGTGAAATGATTACCACAGTTAAGTTTAGTTAACTTACATCACTCCATATACCTACAAAGAAAAAGAAAGAAAGAAAGAAGGAAAGGAAAGAAAGGAAAGGAAAGGAAAGGAAAAAAAAGTTTTTCCGTGTGATGAGAACTTTAGGATCTGCCCTGTTAGCAACTTTCATACATACGATACAGCAGTGTTACTAGGTCACCATGCTCTTAGTACATCTTCAGTACTTATTTATCTTATAACTCAAAGTTTGCACTTGTGCCCCCTTCATCCAACTCCCCCACGTCCACCAAGAGTCAATGCATTTTAGGCTCAATGAAATATGGTGGTAGGCACTCAATAAATAACATAATGGGTTGGGAACACTGAATAAACATATAAACAATTAGAATAAATATGGGGTGCCTGGGTGTCTCAGTAGGGTAAGTGTCTGACTCTTGATTTCAGCTCAGGTCATGATCTCACAGTTTGTGGGTTCGAGTCTTGGGTGCTTGGGATTCTCTCTTTCTGCCCGCACTCACTCTCTTTCATAATAAATAAATAAACTTAAAAAAATGTTAATATGCCTGGGCCCCAAAAATTATACCCGGGTTCCCATATACATAGAAGAAACGTACCATAGAAAAAGGATATTTTTGTTGGTGTGAAAGGGACAAAAAGCCCTGGGTTTACCTCAAACACTATTGTGGGATCCCTTGGCAGGCAGACCCTAGGTGGTCTTGAGGGTAGAGGGAAAGTCACTAGAGAGAGACATCAAATTTGAAACAGAACTGGTCATCAAAGAAAAAGAAGTATCAAAGATACTGGAGAAAGTTGTGTCCAAAACCTGTCTCTTCTCAACTAATAAAGTGATGTAAGTACAGCACTTTTTGGGCTCCACGTCATTTCTGAATAAAGATATCCCCAAAAGGATATGGGAGCATCTCCTCCCAAGGGTATAGGGCATTTTTAAACCAAAAGTATTTTTATATTAATAGCACCAATGTTTTATTAGCTAGCATGTTTTAATGCTTACCATATGCCAGGCACCATGTAGTGTTTACATGCATTATCTAATTGGATCCTATCAATAAACTCTACGTGATAGGTACTATTGTAATACTTATTTTACAAATGAGAAAACAGAGGCTTGGAGGGATTGCAGAACTTGTCGAAAGTCATGCAGGGATAAGGGAAGAAACCAGAGGGGCAGCTCCGTCAGGTAAGTGTCCCCGACTGACTCTTGATTTGGCTGGGGTCATGATCTCAAGGTCATAAGATCGAGTACTGCATCGGACTCTATGCTCGGCGTGGAGCCTGCTTGGGATTCTCGCTTGCTCCCTCTGTCTCTGCCCCTCCCCTGCTAGCAGTTTCTCTCTCTCTCTCTGTCTCTCAAAATAAATAAATAAACATTTTAAAAAATGTGTTTAAAAAAGAAAAAGAAAAGAAACCAGAATAGGGACCCAGGTCTTCCTTGAGGCCAAGGTCCTTGCTCTCAACTGTTCTGCACACTGACTTTTATTTATTTCCATTTCCAAAGACTATGCTTCTTAATTTCTGGATGAAATGTGATGGAGCTTTCGATTACAGACAGGAGCTGAAGGGGCGTGTGCTCTTTAGCTTCTCACCCTTTTTTACTTCGTGACCATCTTTCTTCTTCTTTAAAGACGAAACATAAGAGAAGGCTTAGGTACAGGCAAACTTTGTGACAACAGCGGTAACAGAAGCTCTAGAATAGGCAAAAAACAGTGAACTCCAAGGCTGACAATCATAGTAACCAACACATATTTAAGTAAACCATTAGCTGAAATGGATTGAGAATCAGTCAGCTTTATAAGGAAAACTACCAAGAAACCAAAGATCTTACTTGTCCAAATGGAGTCAAACAAAGCTGTTGTAATGCATATTGCTTTTATTCTTTTTGTTAAACATTTATAGACTTATTAAGCTGAAGAAATATCAAGTGGGTTTCAGCTTTGTATCACTTGCCTGGTTTGGGGTATGGGTTTAACTAAACATTATCAAAACGGTCTTAATTTTCAAGTATTATGGACTTTTTACACTGATGATTATCAAATTTTATATATACTTTTTATTACATTGGATAATTCCGTGGATTTTCAGTGCTGTAATATTGAATGACTCCTTCCAAGGTTCTGAGGTAGTTTGCACCTGCTCTAGTTACAGCTTTTTATAGCTTCGTCTAAAGATGGATTTGAGACTATTCTAATATTTATCGTTACACCAGAATGGGTCTTATATTCCATGTAAGAAGATATGGAATAGCAATTACCAACTGTATAGGGAAATTGGCAATGCTGCTGTGATGACAAGCAGAGTTGTAGTGGTGTGACCGATTTATTCATTTCCTTAATAACCTTCAGAGTTGTAATGAGTCATCCCTGTCTCTTATTCTAAATTATAGGGCACCCTTTTATTCCCAAACCAAATGAATATACATGATGGCATTTTTTTTCTTCCTCGCTCTCATTTCAAAGACCTAATTTTTCATAATCTAGCAGTTAAGAGAATCAGACAGACATGAGTTGGAATCCTAGCTAAGAGGGAGAAAAGGTTAGAGAAGGTGTGGTTTCCTCCACTGCCCCCAACTCGTCCTCTAGACGTCTTTCAGAGGCTTTGAAACATGGCCAGGCTTTGCGGCCGTGAGTCTGACATTTAAGCAGCTAGCCCCTTCTATTCCTTTTACAAGAAAAAAAAGGAGGAGGAGGAGACGATGAAGTAGTTTTTGGTTTGACAATCAAGCACACAGTGTTTGCTTTATACATCAACTTCATTATTCACAAACGAGGAATTTTTTAAGGAGCCATTAAAGAACAGTCATCTGAGAAGGCAGGAAAACGCATCCACCTTCCAGGTCCCAGTGTGTTAGTAAGTGGTGTTTGTCGTAGAAATTAAAACGCTGAGCTGATGAGAAAGAAAGCCCCGGCGCATTATTAGCTGTTGTATCCATATTAATACCTTTCGTCTTGAGCATGGATAATTGAAATCACAGATTAGCAACATAGTAGTGCTGCAAACTAAGGAGACCAATTGTTTTCTCTTATGATTCCTGGAAACAGAGGAGGAACTGTGTGGGCTGAGAAGATTGCAACATGTTTTAACTTGTTGCTTCAGTAGTACACAAGGCTGTTCTACACTGGCTTGAAGATGAGTGACTGTTATTTAGACAACGACTTGAAACCCAGTTTTCCATCATGTAAATTTTGCAAATGAGTCACTTGACATATTAGAAAGACTATGTGGGCATAAAAACAATGGTAAGAAGAAGTATTTTTTACTTTAACCCAAAGTCCAAAGCTAGAGAAGATGCCTCTCATGGCATATATAAAACTATAGGCCTAATGAAAACGTTGAAAAGTTCAGGGATGATTAACTCTGATGATGATGACTGAGAGATTATATTTAGATCAAGGAATAGATTCATTCTGTAAGAAACCTGGAGCACAAGAGAGTTTTTGTTTGGATTGCGAACAAAAACAGTAAAGGTCTGCCATTTGTTCTGATCTTTCAACAGAAGCCAGAAAAATTACTGTCTCATTAAGGAAAATAGTAGCTGAAACAAAATATGGTGTTTCTTTTATGAACTGGAAATAAAACATCAAAGTTGGTGGTGTAAAACTGTAACGTCACCAAGACCCCTAAATTGTCAGACTCACAAGTGAAGGCAATGTTGATTTGTTTCTTGACTTCAACTAGTATGAATCATTCTGTGTGCTTAAGCAATGAGGTGTAAATATAAAGGCTCTGAAAAATTAATGAGCAGCTGAGAAATCCAAAGTCAAAAGCTGAGCCAACGCTTGAACCCAAGTGCTCTAAAGTCTTCATATGTCTCCAGAGCTGATCCTCCACCATGTTAGCAACATGGTTAACTTCAAGGTTCTAGGTCCTCACCTCTTTCCATTTCTTCCTGATCAGTCAGCTGCCTCTGGCTTCACTTCCTACGTTGTCCAGCCAGATCCCACAATCCACCCCTTCAACTCCACTCTTGCCAAGACAAGCAACTTCATAATTTTTTTGAAAGATTATTCACAGAACCCACTCTGGATCAATCCAACCATTGTCTTCTCCCTCATACACCTAAAATCTAGAGAAAAAAATCCTCAGACTATCAAAGATTAATGTTACTAATGGATATATCTGGGGATAGGGCTATGGGGAAATTTCACTCTTTTTTTTTTAAGTTTATTTTTATTTATTTTGAGAGAAATAGAGAGAAAGAAATAGGGAGGGACAGAGAAAGAGGGAGAGAGACAATCCCAAGAAGGCTCTGCACTGTCAGCACAGAGCCCAACGTGGGGCTGGAATTCATGAACCGTGAGATCATGACCTGAGCTGAAATCAAGAGTCAGACACTTAACCGACTGAGCCACCCAGGCACCCCATCCATCTCGTCTACCCAATTCAAATGCCAATCACAAGTCGGGGTTGTTACCTGTACTTCTGACCAACTGGCTATAAATCAGAGGTTCCGATAACCCCCCCCTAGGAACAATTACTTTCCTAGAGCAGTTCACAGAACTCATAGGAACATTTACTTGTGTTTACTAGTTTATTATAAAAGGATAACAGCCACACGGAAGAGATGCATATGCAAGGTATGTGGTAAGAGGTGAGAAGCTTCCATGCTCTCTAGGTGTACTACTATCCCCTCAACTCCATGCATTCACCAACTGAACTCCATCCTTGAGGTTTTTATGGAGGTTTCATTATCTGGGCATGATTAATGAAATCATTGGCCATTGGCAATTGATTCAACCTCCCGCCCCTCTCCCAGCAAGAGGTCAGAAGGGTGGGACTGAACTTTCCAACCTCCTAATTGCCTGGTTGGTTCCCCCTGGCAACCAGCCCCCATCCTTAGGGGCTTTCCAAGTCACCTGCGGTTGAAAGCAGTTTGTAATGAATACCAATACACCTTTGTCACTCTTATGACTTAGGAAATTCCAAGGGTTTTAGGATCTCTGGGCCAAAAAAAAAAAAAAAAAAAAAAAGGGATGAAGACTAGATATACATTTTTTATTATAAATCCTAATATCACAAACACATAAACCTGGAGTCAATCCTTTTGCTATAAAGAATATCATTGAGACATTGCCAAACTTGAATAGGTTCCCTGAGCAAAAGATATATGGGAATTCTTTGCACAATTCTTGCAACTTTTCTGTAAGTTTGAGATTGTTTCAAAATAAAAGTAAACAAAACAAACAACCTGATTTTCCATTTTTAAAATCACGAACCATTGGATACATATACATAAAAGAGTTTAAAGTAATTAAAAATAAAAATGAGTGTCTATGCATTTACCACTCAATTTGCGAAATAGAACATCAATAATATTAAAGTTCCCAGCATGTTCCTCTCTACCTCACCCCTCTGTCCAGGAAGCACTATCCTGAATGTATTTTATTATTTCTTGCTTTCTTTAAAGATTTAGTGCATATATAGAAATTCCTAAATAATTATTTTCTAATAACTACAGGAGTTTTGCTTTCCCTTCCTTCTTTGTTTATTGATTATTTTTATTTCTTCTTCAAATCATCTGTTTTATCCTTTGCTCATTTTTCTGTAAGGTTGGGCTTTATCCTTATTGGTTTGGAAGTAATCTTTACATACTATATGAATATTATCTTTGTCTGTTATATATGTTGCAAGTATTTCTTCCAGTCTGATGCTTGTCTCTTAACTTTGTAGGTTTTGTGGTGATTTTTATCGTACAGATGTTTTGAATATTTATTGGGTCAAGTCTGTTTCATAAATTTATTTATGACCACTGGGTTTCTTACCCTATCCAGGAAGGTCTTCTGCTTAAAGATATCCTCCTATATAGTTTTCTATATAGTTTTGGTAGTTTTGTTTGTTTTTATGCTTAGATCTTTAATCCATAAATAATTTATTCTTTGTTTATGGCGTAAGGTAGGGATCTAAATTGGCATCTTTTTCACCTGTGATAGGCAGAATAATGGTCCATAAAAGAGGGTAACACCCTAAACCCCAGCACCTTTAAATGTTACCTTACATGGCAAAAGAGATTTTACAGATGTGATTAAGGTTATGGAATTTGGAATGAGGAGATTACCCTGAATTATCTGGATGGGCCCAATCTAAAAACAGGAATACTTAAAAGCAGAATTTTTCATGGCTATGGTCAGAGGGAAACATGACTATAGAAGAATGCTTACAGAAATACAATGCTGCTGGCTTTGGAGATGGAAGAGGAGGCCAAGAACCAAGGAATAAGGGTGGCACTTAGGACTGGAAAAGGCAAGGAAACAGATTCTTATCTATAGCCTTCCAGAAAGGAAAGCAGTCCTGCTGACACCGATTTTAGCTCACTGACACCTATGTCGGACTTCTGACTTAAAGAACTGTAAGATAATGAATTCTTATTGTTTGAGGGACCAGGTTTTTGGTAACTTATTAATTAGAAACTTAATATACCTCTCTTACCAACACCTTTCATGAAATATTCCATCCTGTTCTTACTAAATTAAAATGACAGATTTACTGCATAAATAATTCCCATGCACATGTTGGTTTCTGAACTCCCTATTCTGATCAACTGGTCAGAATGAATCATTTTTCCTGATCCAGAACCATATTGTTTTAGTTACTGTTACTTTATAATTTTTTTAATGTCTTGAATCCTTCCTCTCCTTTTAATCCCCACTCCTATGTCTTTATTTAAGACCTCATCATTCCTCTTTCCTCAAATCTTAATAACACTCTATCTCCAGTTTCACCCTCCTCCAGTTCATTTTCCATTATATTACTAGCATGATTTAAAATGCAAGTATTAGGGCACCTGGGTGGCTCAGTTGATTAAGTGGCCAACTTCAGCTCAGGTCATGACCTCGTGGTTTGTGAGTTCGAGCCCCTCACTGGGCTCCATGCTGATAGCTGGGAGCCTGGAGCCTGCTTCAGATTCTGTGTCTCCCTCTCTCTCTGCCCCTCCCCTGCTCATGCTGTCTCTTTCTCAACAGTAAATATTAAAAAAAATTTTTTTAATGCAAATATCATCAGATTTCTACCCTTCAGGTCCTTCATGGCCATCCTTCATCTTCAGCCGAAGTCCAAATTCTTTGATAAGGTACATAAAAATGGTATGATGAAGGATGTTGCCCATCTCACAGGGTCATCCCAACCCCTCTGCTCCAGACATCAAAGAACGTGAAGCTCACAGAGTGCACCACACTTTGCATCTTTGGAGCTTTGCACAGTGGTAGTATCGTAGCCAATGAGGTTTATCTGAGGCACGATTATTGCTAATTGAAAACTTTGTATCTTTGGATATGTTGCTGCTTCTTCATAGAATACCTTCCATTCCTCCTCCAAGCTAATTAGCACTGTACATTCAAAACTCAGCTAGAGCATCAAATTCCCTCGGCAAACTTTCTGTGTTCTTCACTGGTAGACTGAGCTAGTGCCCCTCCTTTACCCTCCCAGAGCAGCACAGATATATCTCTTCTAGCCTGCCCTTACACATTTTGTAATTGCACTTATTGGTTTGCTTGTCTACCTCCCTCACTAGATAGTGAACTCCTTAAAGGCAGGAATTGTCTTTCATTTATGTATCCCCAATGCTTAACAGAGTGCTAAAATCTTGTAATAATAAGAATATGAAAAATAGTGAAATCAGGGGTACCTCTTATTAAAACCTGGGCTAAGTGCTCTTCATTATTCAATAACCACTAAGTGTCAGCTCATAATTTTGTGTTCCGTGAAACTGTTTTTAACTAAAAATAATATTGTCCAGCTTGTTCGCTTGTCTTATTCACAAGACTTGGCTACAAGCAACTTTGGGATGTTTCCAAAGGAAGAAAGTTTCCTATGTTGAACAAATTCAAAAGAACATGACTCAGGCTCTAAAAGTAATCCAGAAAAGAATTTCTAAAATATTTTGAATAGGAATGGTATTACTGGATTATTTTGATAGGAAGAACCCTGATTTAAATGCCTGTGAGAACCACCAGACTTGGTTAGGTGCCCCCACTCTGTGCTCCCATAGCAATGAACACAAACATTTACCCAAGCACGTATCGTGTCACGTGGAAGTGATGTGTTTACTTATTTTTTCCCCCATTACCAGTGGTTTTCAATCAGGAAGACAATGCAGCCCCCTTCCCTGGCAGGGGTGTTTGGGAAAATTTTTGATTGTCATAATGACGGGAGAGAGATGCCCCTGTCATTTAGTGTCTACAAGCCAGAGATGCTGACTATCCTACATTGTGCAGGATGGTCTTGTACCACAAAGAATTATCTTGACCCCATTAAGAAACTGACTTTATTTATCTCTGATTTCTCATTGGCTAGGAGAAACCCAGCACTAAAAGTCACTCTGAACGGAAACTACAAAGTAATGGGCACAGAACACCTTGTCATAATGTGTAGGTTATATGGGTTTAAATAATCAGATTACTTTGTAATCACCACTCATAGTTACTTCTATATTTCTGTATTATATAATTGTTGAAAGACAAATGATAAGAGAGTAAGGTCATTAAATCCAGATATTTCTTTTTCTCATTTTGGTCCAAGTAAACTTTTCTAATAGAAATAGCAAAATAGCAAAATAAATAAATAAATAAATAAATGAAATAATAAAATAACAATAATAAATAAAAGTTCATCTTTAGTATTTTGTTCCATCAGTCCACCCATGTCAAGGCGTCTCCTTCATATTTTGGCATCCATCTGTAGAAACCTTCTCAATTTGGCACCACCAAAGAAAGACATGCTGGCCTGGATATGTACACCTGATATTCCATTCCATCAGGGTCCAAAGGCGAACTGTTTAAACTGATAATCCAGGTGGATCCCAGATAATATGCTTCCATATTACCTCTAAATTCCCTTCCAGCTTTGGGGCGCCTAGGTGGCTCAGTCGGTTAAGCATCTGACTTTGGCTCAGGTCATATCTCATGGTTCGTGGGTTGGAGCCCCATGTCAGGCTCTGTGCTGACAGCTCAGAGCCTGGAGCCTGCTTCAGATTCTGTTGTCTCCCTCTCTCTCTGCCCCTCCCCCACTCATGCTCTGTCTCAGAAATAAACATTTAAAAAATTTTTTTTTAATCTACAGTGTTTCACAAGTCCTTCCTAAATTTATTCATGACTCTAAGCCATTAGTGAGCACTTATGGTTTGTGCCAGTGCCATAAGTTGAAGGGCAAGAGAGAATTTTAAGGAGAAGGGGGCACAAGACCATTTCAGTCAAGGGAGATATTTTCCGGGCTGCTGGATTCTGGGTTTTTCTGATTATGATTTTTAGGAAACCTGTTTCCACCATTCCCTAGGTCCATTCCTTGCCGCAAAACAGCATGGTTTATTGTCTGCTTTTGCTAGAATGTCAACTTCATAAGAGCAATATCCTTGTCAGCTTTATTTGAACTACATTCCCGACACCTAGAACTATATCTGTTATATCATGGCACTCTTTAAATATTTGTTGAATAAATGAATGGATGAATAAGTAATTTACTATAAGTAGAGATTTAATCATTTATGAATAAAAGAATAGAGTAGCATATCTACAACAAAAGGAAACTTCACGTTGAGGGGCAACTGTGTGACAGATTATAAACTCTGTACTGAATTGCAAAGTCATGGGAGGGACGAGAAACAGGAACCCATGAACATGACATGAAATATAAAAGCAGATATCACTGAATTATAAGGAGCACTTAAGCCTGGTACAAAGGTCAAATGAAATTCGTTTATCCCTCAAGTCTGATCTGGGTGAAGAATATCTGATAGGCTCTCAGCAAAAATAAGATCAGTTCTCAAGTGCTACCCTGGAAAATCCAAAGTCCATTAGCTTAAGCAATAATCCTGGACATACTTAAAATCTTATTTTACAGGATCCTCATATGCACATTAGGAACCAAGCAAAATATCTCATAGGAGTAATGTTGAATAACTACCAAAGGCATACAGAGAAATTACAACTCATTTATATCATTTGAGTTTTATAAGAACAAGTAATTATTTCCATTTTCCAAAAGGACAAAATAAAGATATATGAAATATATAAGTCAACCAGGGATCATGAAAACCATTTTAAATCAATATACCACGTCCTAAGTGAAATTTCCATGCAACCAGAAAATAGTAAGGGAATTTAAATAAAATTTAAAAATCAACTCAAACATTGACAGTACCATAATTTTAAGACTTCAAATATTTCTTGATTTTAAAATGTCAATGAGAAATATGGGAAAGACTTGTGAAAACAATGTGCATTATTCATTGCATAGGCTGACAAATTTTTTAAATGTTCAAAGTCCCACAGAGAGTTGCAAAAGAAATTCTGTCTCCTGGATCCTTAATTCAAAATCACTACCATGGGAAGTGTTTCAATTTACAATTGTTTTCAGCAGCAAAAAACAGAAAAACATAACAAGTTTTTTTTCAGGTAACAAGGAGTGTGAGGGTTGACAGTGACATCAGGTCAGAAGCCTTCCCTTCTGTCTTTCTGTATTTCTCTCTCTCTCTCTTTTTTTTTTTTTTTTTTTTTTAGTTTATTTATTTATTTTGAGAGAGACAAAGACAGCACAAGCAGGGGAGAGGCAGAGAGAGACAGTGAGAGTATCCCAAGCAGGCTCCACATTGCCAGCTGTGGAGCCTGACTTGGGGCTTGAACTTACAAACCATGAGATCATGACCTGAGCCGAGACCAAAAGTCAGATGCTTAACCAAGTGAGCCATCCAGGAGCCCCTGCATCTCTATCTTCGCATATGGTTTTTTGCCCTCATGTCATTTTGTGGTCACAATATGGCTGCTCCACCGCTGGCATTGCAGCTGAATTCCAAACAAAGGGCAAAAGGCATGTGCTCACTAAAACCTGGAAGAGATTTTTCAGAAACCTCCATTTAGTGACATTTCACTAATGCCTCCTTGACCAGAGCTTGTCTCACATGGCCACCTCAAGCTGTAAGGCAAGTTGTGAACTGTTTTGTTTCCTGGAACATTGCCATACTCTTGGTTTCTATAGGATATATGCATAGCAGACTGTTCAAGTTAGTGTAGTATTGAAGATCCAATGCAGAGGCACTTGATCTTGAAAGGGTATGAACTTCACAAGGAAATTGCCCCTGATGCTGATGAAGCTGATACTTCAGTTCCTTCACTTATATGGACCCCCTCCAAGGCCCTGGGAAACATGTGTTCACAATGTCATATATTTTGGTAGATTTTTCACCTTAAGATATTTTAATGGCAATTAATATCTATGTTCTTCCCACTCTGACTTTCCCACCCTTGTGACAGGTGAGTGTTGTTGGAATGGCCACGGGCATTTGGGGAACGAAGCTAAGTCAGAGCTAAATTGAGGACACATTCCATTTGAATTTAATGGGATATATCAAGGAGACTCACACATTAAGTAGGTTCTGTGTATAGTTGAGTCATTGCCAGCATAGGAATTGTTTCCAGGAATACTCCTGCTGCCCACTGTGCTAATTCACCTGGCACCATGATGTGAAGGTACAGGGCTCAACATAAAGCTCGTTAATAAGCCACTACAAAAGGACATTGGGGACAAACTGCCAGTGAGTGTCTTCAACCGAAGAGTAGTCAGTCAGTGACTACTGACAAGAAGACTTGAGATGCTCTCATATATGAGAGAAACTAGGTAAAAGTTCCCCAAATTTGACAATAGTCCTAAAATTTTACATGACATTTCTGATAAGATATGCTGCTGAAAGAAACTTTTTTAGGGGCACCTGGGTGGCTCAGTCGGTTAAGCGTCTGACTTCGGCTCGGGTCATGATCTCTCAGTTCATGGGTTAGAGCACCGCATTGGGCTCTGCACTGACAGCTCAGAGCCTGGAGCCTGCTTCACATTCCGTGTCTCTCTCCTTCTGCCCGTCCCCTACTCGCGTGTGCACGCGCGCGCTCTCTCTCTCTCTCAAAAATAAATTTTAAAGTGTCAAAAAAAAGAGAGAAACTTTTCTAAATTTTCAGTAACACATTTCAAGCTTGCTAGAGGAAAGCCTCTATTATCTTTCTAGTCTACATAAAATCTTTGAAACCTTCCTATGAAGAGGCAAACGACAAGCGTACAGCAAAAATAAATAAATAAGTAAATAAATAAAATTTTAAAAATTTACAAATTATATATTAAAAATAGAAGTGTGTCAGGCAGGAAATCAAATTTGTGTTGTTTTCCCTAGATTTTGGGAAATTCATGGAGTTTGTCAGTTTAAAAAATCCAATTTGTTTTAATTTCTTTCCTCATTTTAAATAGTCACTTTTGTCCCTAATTTTGTATTCTTTCTATGAACAAGTTTCCTTTAACAAGTTACTACAAACTGAGTAACTTTCAAGCCTCATGGAACCTGGATCTGCCCTTGAGCCTCAGGAACCCTGTGAGTCCCCCAGTGAGAAGTAATCTTGAAGGCCTTCCAGATTCACCTTTACATGTAAAGGTAACAATCTACCGACAAGTCAGAATCAAAGCTGGCTGCAGATGCCCATGTGAAGTGTCCTTTCGCCTGAGCTGTACCCTGAATTCACTTGGTCTTCTTAGGTGAAGGTCACTGTCAGGTATCCCACAGCAGCCAAGAGAGGGCCACAGGAGGAAGCAAAAGGATATTGAGCTGTTAATTCCCTTACTCCTCCCACTGTATCCTTAAGAACTCCATTTATCATGTACCCATATTAACATTCTTTCTGCTTGGATGTTAGAAGGGGTTTACCCGGCAAGGTCAACACCCCTCCCTAAGGATGTCCAGTAAAACATCAATCTCACAAATTTCTCCTTCTTTGGTAAAATACATTGTAGGAATGCTGCCCATCAGAATGTTCTCTGAAGATTCCCAATGCACTAGCATCTTCAGAGCTTTGAAAAGTGCAAGGGGACTGACTTTGATTCCACATTTTCCCAATCCAATTTAATCACAGGATCCTATTTACCCTAGAATACATCTTCAGAATTTTTGCTCAAAGTGGATGTACAAATATTTAATTCATATTATTGTTATGTTCATACCACAAATGGCAAGTCTCCAAAGGGCATTTGGACTTTAAAGAGCTCTTGATAACAAAAGAAACCAATCTTGTAATAATGGACTTTAGGGTGCCATGGCCCAAAGGGCAGAAATAGTTTAAGACAATGTTAGAGGACCATCTGTACACATTTCAAATTCCAACATGATGCTGACTGTTTTTCTAGCCATTCATAAGGCAGGTCTTGAACCTGTTCACAAAAGAGAAGATTGTAATGGAGGATGTTGTTACTTGATTATGTTTCCATATTATTATTCTCGGATTTGGAATCAGTCACCTATTGCATCAATAATACTTAAACACATGCACTTGACTGTTTTTAGTTACAGAATCCGTGTAATGATTACGGTATAAAAGCCTGCTAGTTTTCCTTGGTTACTAATAAAGCCAGTTTGGGTTGCTTTTGGATTGCTATAAGAAATCTTATTTACGTTTACCTTTCAAAACATTCTGCTCAGGTATAAATTTGTACAGTACTGATAACAAGCATTTGATCAAAGAAGGGAATTTGTGACCTCATCCATGTGCTAAGATAAATCAAGTGCCTGAAGTTAGCGGCCATGCTTAGAAATATCAATCGTAGGGGCGCCTGGGTGCCTCAGTTGGTTAAGTGAACAACTCTTTTTTTTTAGTGCATTTTTTTATTTTGAGGGAAAGAGAGGGAGAGAGAGGAGAGACAGAGAGAGAAAATCCCAAGCAGGCTCCATGCTGTCAGTGCAGAGCCTGAGGTGGAGCATGAACCTACAAACCCGAGATCATGACCCCAGCCCAAATCAACAGTCGGATGCTTAACTGGATTGAGCCACCTAGGCACCCCAAGAGACTGACTCTTAATTTTGGCTCAGTTCGTGATTTCATCATTTTTGAGTTCAAGCCTTGTGTAGGGCTCCACACTGACAGCACAGAACCTGCTTGGGATTCTCTCTCTCCCTCTCTCTCTGCCCTTCCCATGTGCACACATGCATGCTCTCTGTCTCTCTCAAAATAAATAAATAAACTTAAAAAATACTCTTTAAAAATATATATAAATCCTAAGGGAGAATGAAAGGCCTATTTTAGGAGGAGTGGAATCACTACCATCATGACTTCATAAACCTTGTATCTTAAATGACACAAGATACATCTCCATGACTCCAAGCTCAAAGACTTTGAGCTTTCTATTTGCTTTTATTATTTATTTATTGCTTTAATAATGCAATTGTCCTGGTCTTGACATATTTGGATCTTTTTTTTAACCTCTTGTGTTGAAAGCAAATGGCTTATATGCCACTGCATGGAGGGCATAACTGGAGCTTTGTATTGATGAAATATATTTCTTTGGTTTCTATTCTTTTTTTTTTTTTTAAACTGAGTTGAATCCTCAGCAGCTTTTTTTTTTTTTTAAGTTTATTTATTTTTGAGACAGTGAGAGACAGAGCATGAACGGGGGAGGGGCAGAGAGAGAGGGAGACACAAAATCGGAAGCAGGCTCCAGGCTCTGAGCCATCAGCCCAGAGCCCGAAGCGGGGCTCGAACTCACGGACCGCCAGATCGTGACCTGAGATGAAGTCAGACGCTTAACCGACTGAGCCACCCAGGCGCCCCTTTTTGGTTTCTATTCTTATTAGACTGCAAACACAAAGCCCAGGAAATGTAGGAAGATAAGCCTCTGCAATCAGAGCTGTCCCATACGATTGTGCAGGTTGTGGACTGTACAACCTGCACAGCTATATATAGCAGCCTAGTGCTGCAATCTTTCATGGGGACCTGTGCTGTAATCATCCATACTTGCAGAAGTAAGTTAACTGAAGAAGAGGAGTATGTAAAGAAATCTTATGAAATCCTGTAATTTTTTTTTTTCACACATGAACCAAAGTTGATAACTTATTTAACTTTGAGTTTCACAGTCTTTATTTTATGGAGTAGAGTAATTTTTGTAGATGAAAGAAAAGTTCAGTAAAATTTGAATAAAAATTAGAAGTGGTGGGGGCAGGGAGGGGGATGTCTAGGTGACTCAGTCAGTTAACCATCAGACTTTGGCTCAGGTCATGATCTCGAGGTTCTTGAGTTGGAGCCCTGCATCAGGCTCTGTGCTGATAGCTCAGAGCCGGAAGCCGGAAGCCGGGAGCCTGCTTTGGATTCTGTCTCCCTCTCTTTCTGCCCCTCCCCCGCTCACACTCTGTCTCTCTCTGTCTCTCAAAATAAAATAAAAACATAAAAAAATTTTTTTTAAATAAACAAAATGCTCTTATAAGATTTTCTGTTAAGATTCCAATTAAATCAAAGGCATTGTAGCTATTTTAAGAGAGACATGGTGGGATTGTTTATTTTATTTACATTTTTTTAATTTTGAGAGAGAGAGACAGAGAGAGACAGAGCACAAGTGGAGGTGGGGGAGGGGCAGAGAAAGGGAGACACAGAATCCAAAGCAGGCTCCAGGATCTGAGCTGTCAGCGCAGAACCTGATACTGGGCTGGAACTCTCAAAATGCGAGATCATGACCTGAGCCAAAGTCAGTCATTTAACCGACTGAGCCACCCAGGTGCCCTTGTTTTATTTTATTTAAATGTAATGTGGGTAATTGTCTCCTGCTTATTAAAAAATATCACACAAGGACAAATATATGACTTAACTCATAGGAGGACTTTAAGAGACAAAACAGATGAACATAAGGGAAGGGAAGCAAAAATAATTTAAAAACAGGGAGGGGGACAAAAACATAAGAGACTCTTAAATATGGAGAACAAACAGAGGGTTACTGGAGGGGTTGTGGGGGGTTGGTGGGCTAAATGGGTAAAGGGCATTAAGGAATATACTCTTGAAATCATTGTTGCATTATTTGCTAACTAACTTGGATGTAAGTTTAAAAAATAAATTTAAAAAATCACACAGATTTTTTTTAATGCTGTCAAAAATTGACATATATACACCAATATCATACATAATCATATATATGGCAGCCAAGTAACTGTCAATTTATATGTAGGTATATATACATCCTTAGCTGCATGGATACAGTTGGTAGAGAAGTTAGGACAATGGATTTCCTCTCAGTAGGGTGAGCAAGGGCATCCCTTTAAGCAGCTCTAAAAGCCTAAAGAAGTTGCAGTTGAAATGCAAAAAAGGTACGAAAGTAGTCTGGAGGCTGATGTCAGCCTGGCTGTAGGAGAGACTTCACGGTGATTTGGAAAAGAAGGTTTAAGATGGGGGGGGGGTGAGTGGGGGTCCGGCTGGGACTGGGGCCTTTGCCTGATCAAACTCAAAATACCAAATTTTAACAGAAAACTACCAAATTCTACACAGCCATCACTGTTGGTAATTAGAAAACACTGTCAAAAGTATTTTTTTAATGTCAGGATGTAATCATATCAACATTTTCCACCCTAAATTGCATAATATATGTAAATGTCATTGCTTCTCTACTTTCTTAAATCATTAAGGAAATTTTGAATTACCGAATTCTACTTTCTCCAGATTTTCTGGTTTTGGCGAGACAAACTGAAATAAACTCTTGAAGCATTAAAAAAATAAATAAGTAGGCCCCCCAAAACAATCTCTTTCCAAGTAGAGCACATATGGCTAGCAGCCACATCTCAAGCAAATCATAATTTAGGCCTTTAGTTGGACTAGAAACACTAAATGTTCCTCTCCTTGAAGCAGGAGACCCTACTTGCAGGAAAAGTGTCTACAAAGAAAAAGCAGACTCAGAGTAGTAAACTTTGAAAGCTAAACTTGTACAGAGTGATAACATTGTTGTAACAGTGTTACAAGGTATTTAATTTTATGGGTTAATGCTGGGGGGAAAAATACAGGATAAATTTCTAGGCTTCTAGTAAAGTATTTATACTTTAAATATATATATTTTTTTAATGTTTATTTTTGAGGGACAGAGCATGAGTAAGGGAGGAGCAGAGAGAGTGGGAGACACAGAATCTGAAGCAGGCTCCAAGCTCTGAGCTGCCGCACAGCCCCTAAATCTTCTTATTCTTAACTGGTAATCTCAGAATATGAGATTTCTTATTTTAAAAAAATGATGAAAAAAATTATGGAAAAGGAAACTGGTTAAATAACATCTTCCTTGAAATAGCATTTTTCTTAAACATTCAATAGAATTTAGTGTTGTGTTTTAAAAGTGTTTTCAATGCAGGGGTGCCTGGGTGGCTCAGTCGGTTGAACGTCCGACTTCGGCACAGGTCATAATCTCACAGTTCATGGGTTTGGGCCCTCATCAGGCTCTGTGCTGACAGCTTGGAGCCTGGAGCCTGCTTGGGATTCTGTGTCTCCCTCTCCCTCTGCCCCTCCCCCATTCATGCTCTTTAGCTCTCTCTCAAAAATAAACAGACATTAAAAAAATTTTTTTTAAGTGTTAGCAATGGACTGTGCACATCAGAATCACTTACTAAAATATAGATTCCTAAAAAACAATTAAAAAAATTAAAAAAAAATAAAATAAAATACAGATTCCTGGGCCCCACCCCAAAGTTTAAAAATAGGGGTAGGTGAGAAATCTAGAATCCGCATTTCAACTAATAACCCTCACATGACTCCTAAGAATGCTAAGATATGAGACCCACTGCACAAAGTTTCTTGTAGATAGAATAGACATTATGTGCCCGTTAGGGTTAGGTATCCTTAATACTTAGCATGCCACCTGGCCCAGAGCAGATGGTCAATAAATGTTTACATAAGCAGCTTATATAGGGGAGATGGTCTTTCCCCTCTTAAATCACAGCTCATGTCCAAAAGTTTACCTAAAGAAAGTATTCATCTATGTTCTATAGTTACCAGGGATAAACAAGTACAAAAAGAAAAAAAGAGAGACAGAGAGAAAGGCAAAGGATGTAGGCTAGCCAACTGGAAATACATTATGAATGTATTTGATGTGCATATCTAACGTGTGATATAAATGCACAGGCTCAATTAATGTGCTACAAATGTGTTAGTTCAATTAATTAAAGCATGAAACTTTTCTACTCACAGGCACCAGTTAAGAAAACAACGGATCCATAGAGCCCCAATATCTCAGCTGCAAAAAATATGTAAAATATTTGCATCTTATGGATGAGAAGAATAATTTTCAATATAAAAGTGTGCACATTTAAAACTACAGTGGAAAAATCCTAGAATGAATGTGCCAAAGTAGAGAAGTGGAGTGGGTTTGGATAGGATGTATAAAAGGGCCATTATAACTATTGAATGAGCAGGTTGTGAGAGCAGCTGGGCTGGATAGAGTTGGTGGTTGGGTTGGCGGTGATGAGAATGGGAAGTTAGACCAGTATCCAAAGATGCATCAGAAGTATGTCTGATTGACTAAGGGATAGAAATGACAAGTGATTACAAATGGCCTTCGAAACCGTGCATGATCAGAAAAATCTGACCATAATAAATTTATCCTTCAATCCAAAAAAAGCAAATGTTTGCTTATTTCAGTTCTTTACTGATTTTTTAAAAATTTTTTTACATTAATTTATTTTTGATAGAGACAGAGCACAAGTGGGGGAGGGGCAGAGAGAAAAGGAGACACAGAATTGGAAGCAGGCTCCAAGCTGTCAGCACAGAGCCTGACGCGGGGCTCGAACTCACAAACTGTGAGATCATGACCTGAGCCAGAGTTGGACACTTAACTGACTGAGCCACCCAGGCACCCCTGTTCTTTACTGATTTTAACTTAAAGTCTTTCCTCTCTATTTACCTAGTGATCAATGTTAACACAAATTTATAGCACATTTCCATATGTCAGTGCTTTGTTTTAATAGATTAAAATGAATAAAGCATGGCTCTGATATCGCCGAATCAACATTTTTGATAATACGTAACATAAGTTACTAAAAAATAAACCTCAAGTCCTGTTCACCCAGTAAATTTCTAATGAAAGGTCCATGTCCCTAAATTCTTTTTCCAAAATAATGAAAAGATTATTTTCTAAAAGGGCATCTGTAACTCTTGTTTGTTTATCTTAGAAGTAGTATTTTATTAGCAAAATGTATGTGTGTCTTTTAGGTTAGTTTTCTAGGCTAGCCCACAAAATCATGCCAGGGTCACTCTGAAATCTAAAAGCCCCAGGAATATTGAGTCTTTCTGAGCCTTGATATCTAAAGCCCAGAGTCCCTTGAAAATTCAAAGGATCACTCAGCCAGTGGGTTTTCCTGTATGTTTGTTTTGGGAGTGCGGCATAGCTAAAACAGCAGATCTAGTGGTCCTCTTTGTTGGAGAAGTATTTTTCAGTCATGAGGAAGGATTATCTTGCAAATTCAAAACAGAACCTGTAAATTTTAGAGCCTAATCTCTCGAAAATGTTCTACACAGTAGAAATCATGGAATTTGAGGTTTCATATTTTTGTGTCTTCATGTACAGACTACAGTGAACAAGTAACCTGCAATTCTGTTGATATTTTATCTTCCTAAAACATTTTCTTTTTTTTTTTTTAAGTTTATTTATTTGAGAGAGAGAGAACATGTGGGGAAAGGGCAAAGAGAGAGGGAGAGAGAGAATCCTAAGCAGGCCCCTTGCTGTCAGCGCAGAGCCCAATGCAGGGCTCGATCTCACGAAGCGTGGGATCATGACCTGAGCCGAAATCAAGAGTCGGACACTTAACCAACGGAGCAACCCAGGCACCCCTTGTTGATATTCTAAATAGAAAAAGTCTAAGGGGGAAGAACACTATTGCACAGTGAATAATTAGTAACTGCCGAGTAGATGGAACACCTTTGACACAGCTTACAATAGTGGCTCATGGACTCCCTTTTTCCTAAAAACATGGGAGCCACTAATATAAATGTGAAAGACTGGAAAGAGGGCCAGTGTGGCAAGAGCTTTTCTCCTCATTGACAGGACCAGTGCTATTAGAAAATAAAACCCCATTGAAATAGGCAAATAAGCATACCCCTTCTTTGGAAAACACAATAGAAATAGAAATAGTGAGGTTTTCACTTCCCCTCCCAACAGAGTTGCTATTTCTCAGCATTGCACAGTAACATTATATTACTTAAAATGCTTCAGTGCATTCTTCAGCTGTTTCTTTTGCCATCCTGCATGCTGGGTAGTTAAATTTCAACTGAGTGATACTATCACATAAAGGAGTTTTAAATTTTGGTCTGTGCAACAATGATTTGAACATACCTTTATCACATGACTACATGGAAGCCATGATTCTTTTCTCTGCATTCCATTAGGATGACTTACAGAGCCCACATTTTACAATCCTGGTGTGATGTATTGGGATCCATAAAGGTAGGCTTGATCTTAGAAATTTTAAAATTCAGTCGCGCTAAATTGGACAAAATCGAAACTATTTGGGAGATTCATATCGGGTACTGATTAGTATCAGAAATATAGTAGGATCAATCAGTTTCAGTTTATATTGTCTTTTATTTGAAATTTGAAAATTGCTTCTAAGTCACATAAGGCACTTGACTAAGACCCGTCTTATATTATCTGTGTTCCTCATCCTAATTTCATCACAAAAGCCTGCACATTTATAGAGTAAGTTTGTGATTCATTTTATTTTTTTTTATTTTTTTATTAAATTTTTTTTTAATGTTTATTTCTGAGACAGAGAGAGACAGAGCATGAGTGGGGGAGGGGCAGAGAGAGAGGGGGACACAGATCCAAAGCAGGCTCCAGGCTCTGAGCTGTCAGCACAGAGCCCGACACGGGGCTCGAACTCACAGATTGCGAGATCATGACCTAAGTAGAAGCCGATGCTCAACCGACTGAGCCACCCAGGTGCCCCAAGTGATTCATTTTAAATTCACTTTACCAATGCTTGTTAATTGTGACTTAATTGCCATCTCATTGTTTACAGATATATATATAATATTTCATCATCAATCACTGAACATCCTTCGAAATTCCTGGATGAAGAGTCATTATTTGGTAAGAGTCACATTATCAACACTAACTCTGCCTGACCTTATTTTGGAGCATTTGGGAGGACAACTGGGCCGTATATACAACCATTCAATTAGGAAATCACCTTTGTGACACTTTTTTCTTGTTTGTTTTTTGTTTTACCTTTGTGACACTTAAAAAAAATTTTTTTTTAATGTTTATTCATTTGAGAGAGAGAAAGAGGGGAAGAGAGAGAGGGAGACATAGAATCTGCAGAAGGCTCCAGGCTCTGAGCTGTCAGCACAGAGCCCAATGGGGTTCAAACTCCCAGAGAGTGAGGTCATGACCTGAGCTGAAGTCGGAAGCTTTACCAACTGAGCCACCCAGGCGCCCTGACCTTTGTGACACTTTTGACAGGAGTCACCCAGCTACAGTTGGTGAGAAACTCAACTGCTCTTTAGGTTTTAGCTTACTGGATGTATAGACTGATCTAGCTCTTGAGAATTTTCCTCACAGTTGCCTAACAGCCGCTTCGAGGTCAATCTTCTGCTTTGGTTCTCATCTTTACCTTGGTACAACTCTGAAGAAATCTAAGTGGTTCTTAAAGGGAGTTTTTCCATCACCCTGAACTCATCTTTTCTGCTCAAGTCTTCCCGAATTTTACTCCAGCTTACTCAAACCACAGGAAAGGGAGATGAAACTCAGTTCCCTTGGCTGGACTTCACCATTAATTTAGCCTAAAACTACTTATAGCCAGCTAGTTAGCCAACTATTCAAGCATTTAAACAACTTGCCTCACACTCGGGGCTCATGTAGAAGCTACAGTTTGGGACTGTTACTGGGTTTCGTTAACATTTTTTGAGTTCCCACCATGCCTAAGACATAGGATTGCCAGACAAAATATAAAACACTCAGTTAAATTTGAGGTCAGATAAACAATGAACTATTTTTTTAGTGTATGTCCTAAATATTACATGATTATACTTATACGAAAAAATTATCTAAAATTTCAATGAAAACATAAAATAAAATTTAAATTTAACTGTGTGTCTTCTAGATTTATTTGCTAAATGTGGAAACCCCATTAAGACATTAACTCATTTTACCTTCATCATAACATGATGAAATCGGGGACAGTTTTACTCCCATTTTATCGATGAATCATCTAATGCTAGCAGAGTCCCCCAGCTAGTGACATGGGAGTGGGGATTCAATTTTAAGCTGTCTAGAACCACAGTGCTTAACCCAGGACAAGGGTTCATAAGTAACAACTGTTGAACTTCAGAAAAATACAGATGCTAAGGCCTATCACAGACCTACTGAATTAAAGCCTTCAGCGCAGTAGCCCAGGCATCTATATGTTTGCATAGAGTTGCGGATAATTCTGATGTGCGGCTGAGATAGAGAAGATTGCTCTTACTTCCCCAGATGTTTTCACGTGAAGTGCGATTAAGCTGGGGTTCCACTTGAGAAATTAATTTTTTGAACATAAAAGCAGAATTTTGTATTTACCTGTTAGATTGCTACATCTGGTCTATTTTGGTAGCATTTTAAATTATTTTCAAATCTCAATTCTGGCACTTTTGAAGATTTCTATTTCTGTAGAACAATAGGATTAAGCTCCTTTTAGAGTCACATAGATTTTTGTGAATTTGATGTAGACGATAGATTCTCTCTCAGGGGGTGGGAAACACATATGAACACCCATGTGATTTGGCACACAAGCTCAGGGCTTCTGCAACCTGGTGATAGATCTAAAAATCCATGGGCCCTCAAGTTAAGAACCCATTCTTAGAGGGTTTTTTTCACTCTCCATCACAAAATTTACAAAAAGTGCTTAACAATATTCGTATATTGTTAAGGATGGTTAATTCTTCCAATCAACTTCATTAAACTTTGAAAAATAAAACTAGTTGCTGTTTTCATTATAGAAGTAATTTTAGGAGAAATAAATACTCCTATACCCTACTGATGAAAGTAGGAATAAAATTTTGTTTTTACCTGTGGGAAAATACACTCTACATAAGATTTGCTATCTTAACCAGAGTTAAGTAGGGTTAAGTACATTCACATTGCTGTGTAACCAATCTCCAGACGCTTTTCATCTTCCAAAACTGAAACTCTATACCCATTAAACAACTCCGCGTTCCCCCATGCCCAGCCCTGACAACCACCGTTCTACTTTCTGTCTCTATGAATTTGACTACTCTAGGTAACTCATATAAGTTGAATAATACAGCATTTGTCTTTTGTGCAACTAGCTTATTTCATCTATGTTGCAGCACAGATGTTTTCAGAATTTCCTACCTTTCAAATTAGAATAATCTATTATGTTATGTATGTACCACATTTTGTTTAGCCAATCATCAGTCAACAGACATTTGGGTTACTTCCACCTTTTGGCTATTTTGAGTAATGCCGGTATGAGCATGAGTGTAGAAATTTCTTGAAGGAAATTTAGCAGTGTCAAATGAGGTACTACAGATTGGTGAATGATGAAATATATAAGGATTATAAGAAAGGATATGAGGGGTGCTTGGCTGGCTCAGTCAGTGAAGCATGTGACTTTTGGTCAGAGGTTGTGGATTCGAGTCCCATGTTGGGTGGAGAGATCTCTTTTAAAAAAAAATCTTAAAAAAAAAAAAACAATAAGAGAGGGGATGATAAAACTATGGTTAAGTGAGGGGTTAAATACTTAAGTAGTATGTTGTATAGAAAACAAGTTCAAAATTTCTATATGGGCGGGCAGGGTGCCTAGGTAGCTCAGTCGATTAAACAACCAACTCTTGATATTGGCTCATGTCATGGTCTCACAGTTGTGAGATCAAGGCCCACATCAGACTCCATGCTGAGCCTGCTTGGGATTCTCTCTGTCCCTCTCTCTCTACTCTTCCCCAACTCATACACAAGCGTACTCTCTCTCTCTCTCTCAAACAAAAATAAATACATAAACTTAAAACAATTCTTTATTGGGTCAGAACTTAGAGGACTTAAAGTTAGATTGGAATGTTACTGTTAGGGGCGCCTGGGTGGCGCAGTCGGTTAAGCGTCCCACTTCAGCCAGGTCACGATCTCGCGGTCCGTGAGTTCGAGCCCCGCGTCGGGCTCTGGGCTGATGGCTCAGAGCCTGGAGCCTGTTTCCGATTCTGTGTCTCCCTCTCTCTCTGCCCCTCCCCCGTTCATGCTCTGTCTCTCTCTGTCCCAAAAATAAATAAACGTTGGAATGTTACTGTTAAAGTGGAGAAATAAATGTCAACTCAAGATTATCAAAGAGAAATAATTTTTTCCAGCTCTGCTATCAAAGTGGCCTGGCATAGTCAATGTCCTGGATACAACAGGCATGGAATCTAATTTGTTACCCCTAGGTTGTGCCCAGATTTTGGTCTTTAATTCTAGCAGCCATTAAAAGTATCTAATTTCACATCCTACAATAGAGAGAAAAATCAAGATAGGCTTAATATATCTTAATGTTTTCAGAAAGCAAGGATGTTTATAAAATATCAGGGCAATGTCAAAAGGATGATGAAGCCAACCTAAAGAAAACAAGATACAGCCAACTAAATGAGTTTCATCTGTGAAAACCCATGAATCTTTAATGATACACAAAAAAGGAAAAGTCTACATATATTATATAAAATGAAAGTTGTAACCTAAATAAGGCAAATGCAGTAGAATATGCTTAATTTTTGGGAGAGAGAGAGAGAGAGAGAGAGAGAGCAAGTGAGCATGAGCAGGGGAGAGGGGCAGAGGTGGGGAGAGAACCCAAGGCAGGCTCCACGCTCAGTTCAGCATGGAGCCTGACATGGGGCCTGATCCCACAACCCTGGGATCATGACCCAAGGCAAAATTAAGAGTCAGATGCTCAACCGACTGAGCCACCCAGGAGCCCCTATGCTTAATTTTCTAAAGTGTATTTAAAAAAAATTTTTTTTTACTGATAATTTATTTTTGAGAGAGAGAGAGAGAGAGAGAGAGAGAACCCAAGTGGGGGGAAGGGCAGAGAGAGAGGGAGACAGAATCCAAAGCAGGCTCCAGGCTCTGAGCTGTCAGCACAGAGCCCGATGTGGGGCTCGAACTCACGAACCATAAGATCATGACCTGAGGCAAAATTAAGAGTCAGATGCTTAACCCACTGAGCCACCCAGTTGCCCCTAAAGTGTATTTTTAATAAACAGGGGAATGTTGACATTTATGGGTGTTATGCTTTTTCTAACTTTTTTTTTTTTTAGAGAGAGAGTGTGCAGGGGAGAGGGGCAGAGGGAGAGAGAAAATCCTTTTTTTAAAAAATATTTATTCATTTTTGAGAGAGAGAGAGAAAGCAGAAGCAGGGAAGAGGCAGAGAGAGAGAGAGAGAGGGAGAGGGAGACACAGAATCTTAAGCAGGATCCAGGCTCTGAGCTGTCAGCACAGAGGCCAACACGGGGTTTGAACCCATGAACTGTGAGATCATGACCCAAGCCGAAGTCAGATGTTTAACCTACTAAGCCACTCAGGCACCCTAAGAGAGAAAGAATCTTAAGCAGGCTTCATGCTCAAGCACAGAGCCTTGATGTGGGGCTCAGTCCCATAACTCTGGGATGGTGACCTGAGCCAAAACCAAGAGTCAGATGTTCAATCAGCTGAGCTATCCGGATGCCCCTCCCCCCCTTTATTTTTTTACATTTTTAACATCTCTAAAACTGTGCTTCTACTGTGAATGGCTTTATAAATTGCTGTTGGTGAAGAGCTGCGTGTTCATACTTGGTCACAGCTGTTCATGATGTTTTCACTTTCACTAAGTAACGTACATTGTTGGTATTTTACAGGTTGAATCTAACTGTCATTTGAAATGTCTAAAAAAGTTTCTTCTGTAATTTTGGCATTTGTTGAAGTGAGGTATTGTGTACATAGAAAGGCAGTGAAATAGAGCAATGGAATGTGCATTTGATATTAGTGAGGACTTCATCTTCAGAGGAATGGCAACATATTTTTCATATTTTTGTTCAATGAAACAACCAAGTACTTTATGGAAACTGAGAAAGAAAAATACCCACAAATAGATGGAGCTGGTTATATTTTGTTACTAAGATACATACAAAAAGATTCTTATCACACACCAAGAAATATAACTGAAGGCAGGAAATATTGCCAAATCCCTTGTAAGAAATAAAAGAATTTCAGAGTGTTGAGAGGGTAGTTTAACTAGTTCCTAAGTCATCCCAGACTATTGTTAAGGCATTGTGTATAGTTTAATAAGATTTTTCTTTCTTAGAGGTATATAAAATAATGACACAGCTGATGATACCATCTTATATTGGATAAAATATGGTACATATTTTCTCTATTTGATTAAGAAGGAAAAAGGAAAGTCATGGAGCTGTGAGATAGCCAAATAAAATGAAAAAAGTAGAAACTCTACCAAAGATAGGAAGAAGTAGGAGAAAGGGGTCCACGAGAGGGTGGAAAGATGATGGATTAGCTACATGCTCTGAAGAGGGAGGGAGGCAGTATAATCTCTATCCTTGTCCCCATGGAGATGAACCTATAAAGGGCTTATTACTTCCAAGGCCTAGTAAGTTTCCCTATAGTGCTAGAAGACCAGGACGTAATACTTAACAGGGACATGTTACTGGTTTATATAATGCTGACCAAGCAAACAAAAAAGAATACATTATTTCAGGAAAAGAGATCATCTTACAAGAAACTAAAATCTATATGAAAGTGTGGACATGAAAAGTTCCCTTGATATGAGTAAAATCTAACTATTAAAAAGGGGCTTATCTTACCAAAGAAGACATACAGATAGCAAATAATCATATGAAAAAATGTTCAACATCATATTTCATTAGGGAATTGCAAATTAAAACAACAATGAGATATTACTACACACCCATGAGAATGGCCCGAATCCAAAACACTGACAACATCGAATATTGGTGAGGATGTGGAGAATAGGAACCCTCATCCATTGCTGGTGGAAATGCAAAATGATACAGCCACTTTGAAAGACAGTTATAGGTTTTTTACAAAATTAAACATACTCTTACATGCCCCTTGGTATTTATCCAAATGAACTGAAAATGTCTGTCTGCACAAAAATCTGCACACTGATCTCACAGTAGCTTTAGTTAGAGTTGCCAAAACTTGGAAGCAACCAAGATGTCTTTTAGTAGCTGAACAGACAAATAAGCTGTGGTCCATCCAAACAATGGAATATTATTCAGCACCAAAAAGAAGTGAGCTCAGACCATAAAAGACACTGAGGAACTTTAAGTGCAAATTATTAAAGGAAGCAAGTCTGAAAATGCTACATACTGTATGATTTCAACCATATGTCACTCTGGGAAAGACAAAACTGTGGAGATAGTAAGAAAAGATCAGTGTTTGTCAGGGCTTAGGTGGGACGGGAGGATGAACAATCAGAACATAGAGGATTTTTAGAGCAGTGAAACTACTCTGTATGATACTATAATGATGGATACATGCCATTCATTTGTCCAAAACCACATAATGTACAACTCCAAAAGTGAACTGTTGGTGAGTTAAGGTAAACTATGGACTTTAGGTCATAACGATGTGTCAGTGTGGGTTCAGTTGCAACAAATGCACCTGTCTGGTGGGGGATGTTGATAGTGGGGGAGGCTGTGCGTGAGTGAGGGCAGGGAGAATATAGGAATTCTCTGTACTTACCACTCAATTTTGCTGTGAATTTAAAACTGCTCTAAAAAAGAAAGCCTATTTAAAAAAAAAAAAAAGGGCAGAGGGAGGAGGAGTATTCAGATGACAGATGATTTAGGTTTGAATTACCTTAGAAGATAAAACTACAAGTCAATGAAATTGACAATTCAGGCTCTCTAACCTAGTCTGAAGCAGTTTATTTTCTTTCTGTCTGTCTGTCTTTTTAAAAATTTTGTCTCTCATAAAATTACCAGAAAAGTATAATCCCAGGAAAGTACAGAAATTGGTACTGTTGCAACCTTAGGAAGGTGTAAAAACAAGTATACAAATAATTTTTTTAAATGAATTGAGGACACCTGGCTGGCTCAGTCAGTAGATCATATGACTCTTGATCTCGGGGTTGTTGAGTTTGAGCTCCACACTGGGTGTAGAGATTACTTAAAAATAAAATCTTTTAAAAAATAATAATAAAGGGGCACCTGGGTAGCTCAGACGGTTGAGCGTTGGACTTTGACTGAAGCCGTGATCTCATGGTTCATGGGTTCAGGCCCCACAGCATGCGGTACAGAGCCTGCTTCAGATTCTCTGTCTCCCTCCCCTGCCCCTCTCTGCCCCTTCCCTGCTCCTATGTTCTCTCTCTCTCTCTCTCTCAAAAATAAATAAACGTTAAAAAAAAGTTTAAACAAACAAAAATAATAATAAAGTAAAAATGAACTGAATTCAGGGTATTGCTGTTTTAAAATTGTAAATGTAAGTTTTATCACTGCTGTTTAAAGCATTTGAAATATTCTAAACAATTCTTTATATTAAATTTGTAATTAAATTTTAAACCACTCAAGAGATTTTGATTAATTCAATTTAAAATCATGTTTAAATGCTTAAAGAAAACTGATTTTCTAAGTTTTGTTTATTAGCTATATAAGCTTAGCGCGTTAATTACGTTGCAGGAGGGGAGAGTGCTCCTCTCCATGCTTGAAAGCCCAGGGGACTTCAAGAATCCCCCAAGTAAGTACAGTTAAAAAGCTCTAAAAATGCAGATACTCCTGGAACAACATAATCAACTTTGAGAAATTTATTTTAAGGGAATAATTAAAACATGAGCCAAGGTAAAGCTATAAGGATATTAATCATAGTGTTGTTAAGTGTGGTGAAAGTGGAAGCAACTTAAATGTTCAAAAATGAGGCATTTGATATTGATCAACATCCAAAAGTTTGTAGCTCATCCTATTAGGGAGGCTGTGAAAAATTAGTCGCTGCTCACAAAATGGCGCAGCCCCTATGCAGGGCAACGAGGCGGTGTCTATCAAAACTACAAAGGCATTTTGACTCAGCAATCCTGCTCCTAGGGATTTATCTTAGCAATACACCTGTAATTGTAGGAAATGACATATGTATAAGTTTATTCTTTGTCCCTCTGCATGTAATAGAAAAGGATGAGAAATAACCTTCCGCAGAGGACACTGGTTAAATAAACTATGGTTCATTCACACAATTGTATGTTTTGTGGCTGTAGGAGAGAATGAGGATGCTCTTGCAGTACTGATAATGGACACGGTCTAGAAATATATTAAGTAAAAAAAAAAAAAGGTGCAGAGAAGTGTAAACAGTGTGTTCTCTGTTGTGTAAGAAAGCAGGGGAAATACGAATGTATATTTGCATTTGCTTTTTTATTTGCATAAGAAAACACTGGAAGGAGACACAAGAAACCAATAAAAGGAGTTATTTATGAGGAAAGAGGGATAGGACGGGAGTGAGACTTCTTAGTGTTTACCCTTTCTATACTGTTTTGATTTGCAACTGTATGCATGTATTTCTTATTCAAAAAATTAAATTAAAAATAGAAGAATTGTTAACTAAATTACAATGTGTTTGTATGACAGAATACTAGATAATGATTTAAAATTGATGTTATAGGGGCGCCTGGGTGGCTCAGTCCATTGGGCGTCCGACTTCGGCTCAGGTCATGATCTCGCGGTTCCTGAGTTCAAGCCCTGTGTCAGGCTCTGTGCTGACAGCTCAGAGCCTGGAGCCTGCTTCGGATTCTGTGTCTCCCTCTCTCTCTCTGACCCTCCCCCGTTCATGCTCTGTCTCTCTCTGTCTCAAAAATAAATAAACGTTAAAAAAAATTATAAAAAAAATAAAATAAAATTGATGTTATAGGTGTTTCAATACGTAGAGAAGTATTAAAAATATGTAATGAGTAAGAAATGCAGGTTATAAGAAAGTAACATATATCCTATAATTTGAGGAATTATACTGTCCCTTTTTAAGTCCGTTTGTTGAAGTCCTAACCCCCAGGATCTCAGAATGTGACTGTATTTGGAGGCAGGCTCTTCAAAGAGCTAACTAAGTTAAAACGAGGTCATTAGAGTGGGCCCTAATCCAATATGCCTGATGCCCTTACAAGAAGAGAACATTTGGACACAGATATATACAAAGGGAAGACCATGTGAAGACAGACAAGATGAGCATCTATAAGCCAAGGCGAGAGGCCTCAGAAGAAACCAACCTTACCTACATACACCTTGATCTTAGACTTCTAGCCTCCACAATTATGAAAAAATAAATTTCTGTTGGTTTAAGATACCTGGTCTGTGGTACTTTGCTATAGCAGCCCTAGCAAACTAATACACTGTGATCCACATTCTCAAAAGGTTTAGGAGCGTGTACCCATTGGTGATGTATGATGATGCCTGTTTCGTGCCTTCTACTAGCTACTTAAGTAAGTCAAAATATGATATTGTGCCCTAATTTGCATTTCTTTTCATTTTCTTTGTATTAAATAGTTCTATTATGGCTCTTCTGAATTTGAATATCTTTCCACTGCCATGATCTGTGAACCAATTGATTATTCTTAGATGAATAAAGCTGTGCTTGAGTGTGGTATATTTATAGTGCTCCCGTGAAGAAGGAATAAGGCTATAACGCCACCCATACCTTCATGGTCAATATTGTTCCCTTTGTGTGGAACAGTCCTGGCTGGGCCGCTCCACTCCATCCCTCTCGCCACCTCCCAGACCTCACTGTGACTGCTGTTTTTCCAGCTTTAACACCAGTTCTCCCAGAGACCACACCTAGGAAAGTATGTGGGACAGGCAGGTATTTCAATCCCAGAAATAATCAGAAAAATCTCCATAATGAGCCTGTCTAATGGTCTGAGCACCACATCAGCAAAGACAGTCTCCCTATGCAAAAAGAGCAAAGCAAAACAAAACAAACGAAACCGAAAGGGCAGTGTTAAAGCTCAGGGATAGTTTGGACTTTCAAGTTTCTTCCATTGTATTGCAACATCCTTATATCAGAACCATCTAGTGACTAAACCTAGGATGCTTTACAAGGAAGAACTTGCTGGCTAATTAAGCGAGGGCAAGGTTAATTCACTGACAATGCTGTGAGATGTAAAGAGGGAAGCTAGGACCTGCTAACAGGAAATAGTTTTTCTGACTTACCAGCAGGAGAAAGGAAGCTTCATTTGAACCTGAATGCATCCCAGAGGCTGTTAAGTAACTTCACTCAGCAGATATATACAGCTGCGCATACCCGGGAGAGCAGTTATGACCAGACAGTCCCAAAGGCACTTCTAAAGACAAGTCTATCTCATAAGATCTTTGCGGTGACCTCCTTTGGGCACATGAAAACCTTACTTCTGGTTGATTTCTCTACTTCCTGCCCCATGTTACATTCTTAGAAACCAAAAAGTGCTCTGAAGACAGATGTTCAACAATCCAGAGAACTCAAATCTTACACAATTGTCAGCGCCTGCAACACGGCACATACTGTTACAGAACCTTTTGTGCAACAGAAATTTAAAGTATTGTTTTATTTCTTACTTGGCTCATTTTCTGTAACAGATTTTGGTTGTAAGAAGCCTTTTGGTGTTCACCACAGATTATTTCAAACTGTTTGTCATGGCAAATTCACTTCCTCTTCCTTTTTTCGCATAAACTCATTTAAGATGCCACGGTGTGATTACCCCATATTTTAACACAGATGTATAACAAATAAAGATATTTTGCTGATGTGCACACCGAAGTTTAAATTTTCAATACTGTTATCCACTGACCACTCTTAGTCCAGTATTCCACATCACAAATATATCTGGTGATATATGAGTTAAATGGATGCTCCTTCCCCCTTTCCTCTTGGTTTAAAGCCTGTCTAACAAGACTTGCCAGTTTGGAACTCCAGAAATTGATTGGTATCTGCATAAGTGCAGCCTGGCCACGCCAGAGGTTGCATTTTATCATGCAAAACATTTCTGGCTCCCTCCCGCAAACTCCAGTCCTCCTTTCCTTATGCTGCCTTTTTGCCACTTGAACCTAGAATCCCCAAATTTCCTGAGATCTCTTGGGTTGATATTATCTTTATATCTTGTAATAAGTCCTGACGTTTGATTTTATCATATCGTTCTTGCCAGGGTAAGTTAATATGTGGCCTCAAGCACATAAGAGACATCCTATTAGACTTCCTTTATCAACATCAGTGTGGTCTAAAGGTGAAGGATTTGGAACCAGGAGATAGACGATTTCAATTCCAGCACCAGCTCTTTTTATAACTGGTTATGTGACCTTGGAAAAGCAATTTAAGTCCTCTGTTCTTCTAGCATGTAGTTTCCCAACTGTAATAAATATTATAAATCCATTCTGTCCTCATCACTTTTATCATCAAAAAACATTTATCAAATGCCCACTTGGTGATGGCACCTTGCATGGTGAGGCAGGTAGCCAAGGCCCCTGTTAGTTTCTAAGGCAGAGCATTTGAGCCTCCTATGAGCATTTGTTCACAAAGTTTTCCTGCTTTTGGGGGGAATAAGAGAAAAACACACAGTAAAAAACCATTTTTTCCAGAAAAAATAGCCAAATTTATTTAGTGTTTTAAAAGATCTATCTTTTATTTTAAGATACACAGGGGTGCCTGGGTGGCTCAGTTGGTTAAACATCTGACTCATGATTTCAGCTCAGGTCATGATCTCATGGTTCATGAAATTGAGCCCCACATCGGGCTCTGTGCTGACGGCATGGAGCCTGCTTGAGATTCTCTCTCTCCTTCTCTCCCTGCCTCTGCCCCACTCAGGTTCATTCTCTCTCTCTCTCAAAAATAAATCAATAAACTTGAAAAAAGATTATACCTAATATTTTATTTTGGTGTAAAAATGACACTTCTTTTATGAAATTATGGTCATAGCAGATGCTACTTTCTAAAATTGTACTCAGCGAAATGAAAAATTTTCACTTTAAAAAAATTTTTTACTCCAAAAGATTTTGCTAATGGTTGAATTCCAAGTCTAAGCTCTGGACTGGACCATATCCCTCTTGAGAAAGGGTTTGCATCCTGCCTCTAGCAGCCATCATCCTCTTCCAGACTCTGTGGTTGTGGTTTTAGAACATTCTAAGCTGGTGGTCTGTGAGCAAACCAGGGCCTCATGTCAGCACTGTAGTGTCCATGTGGTATGGGTAAGTCTTTTAATCCTTTTGCGCCTCAGGCTCCTTATCTGTAAAATGGGGTCAAGAGAGGTGTTGGGGAGGGAAAAATTTCTTCCTTCCCTCTTAGTTCTTTTGGCTGTTGAACAATTAAAACGACATAAGACAGATTAGCAGGAGTAAAGCAAATTTAATTACATACTTCCCAAGAATCCACATAAACATGAGAGATCCCAAAGGCAGGCAAAACAAGGTATGTAAGTCATCTCGAACTAAGGAGAAGGGGGTAGGGGTCTGGGACTTCAAAAGGAAGAAATGCAATTCACAGGAAGAGAAAAAAGAGTAAATAATTGGTAAACGTTCGCTGGACTATATGGACACAAGAGGACACAGGAATTTGTATGAAAAAATTTTGTTAAATTCCTCTCTACCACACCTAGTTCATATTATACTGTCGCATGTATGGTGATAGCTTCCTTCTGGGAGCAGATCCTCCCTCTAAACGTTTTAGGCAGCTACGGGAAGGTTAAAGGTTCTTCTTGAGCCTTGTTTTTCTTAAAAATAATCAGCCTAAAATAAGCCATATGCCAAAGAGATATATTTTTGGGGTGGTAAATTTTGCTTCCCTGTAGTGGTCACTTTTTATCCTAATGAGTGACGAAGACTTTCTCCTTGACCTAATTCTATTCTGGCTCCTCTAAACTCTCAAGGCCCTGACCTTGGGCTCTGTCCTTGAGCCATTAGTCCAGTTTTAGCAAGAATCCCGTTGGGTCAATTTAATGGAAAATCTTCCCTCCACCCCCCCCCCCCTTGATATCTGATCAAATTCTTCATTTCCCTCCTTCCATAGCTTATCGCTCTGGCCTGCCTTCAGCAAGAATCTTGTTCAGTCAGTCTAGCAAGAATCCCATTAGCTTTGATGTTTTATCTTAGTAATTTTCCATATGCTGATCTCCACTCTGCTCTTTGGCTATAAATCTCCACTTGTCCTTGTGTTCAGAGTTGAGCCAGATTTTTATTCCCTGTTATAAACCCCATTGTGGTAGTCTCCGGGAGTAAAATCTTCCTTTTAGCAAGTGTCATGAATATATTTTTTTAACATGGGCATTACATGTGCACATGCATATCTCTCTATGCCCCATTCCCTAGACAGTAGGTGTAGCATATTTCTTCACCCCTTTCGCTCTCCCTTGATAGAGCACATCTGGGTGCCAGGTGAATGAAATTAATGCTGCTTTAACAATGGTTCTCACACTGGAGTGGGCATCAGAATAAACTCCAGCACTTTGTGATCACACATTGCCCCTGATTCGGGAGGTCTGGGATTGGACTTGAAAATTTGCATTTCTGTTAAATGCAAATGATCAAATGCAGCTGCTGCTGGTGGTCCTGGAACCATACTTAAAGAACTATCATGGGAAGGGTGCCTGGGTGGCTCAGCTGCCTGCTTCAGATTCTCTGTCTCCCTCTCTCTGCTCCTCTCCTGATTGTGCTCTCTCTTTCAAAAATAAATAAACATTAAAAAAAAAGAACGAATGTAGGAGAACTTTGAATCCACAAGAATATAGTAATCCACCAAGTCAGTCATTCACAAACTGCACTCACTTATAATATATTACTTTCTACATTTTTGGCTCAACTGCTGAGTTAGCGACCTCTCAAGGACCTTCCATCTAAAAAATTTTATGATGTTTAAGTGAAGCAAGACAATGAGTTCAATAATTGATGCCTGGCTCCTGCTACAATCATATCCTCTTTCAATTCTTCCCGGGATCCCCTCCACCCCACCCACCCGAAGACTCTAGCACTCAGTGTCCTAGGGACCAGGGGTGGCACAGTGTGGTTTAGTTTCCTGCATGAATACAGAACAGTGTGCTCTCCTACAAGTCTCGTCAGTTGTGATGAGAATCTTTTATTCACCTCAGGCATCTCTTGAAGGAGATCAGATCTACATTCTGACTTTTCTGGGGCTGGAGGGAGGTCATTCCAGGCCCAGCAAATGTTGCAATTTGCTTTTAAGAATGTCCAAGGCAGGTACCACAGTGAGGTATTGCCCTCAGGTCATCTTAAAGGAAACAAAGGAATCCCAAAGGAAACGAAGAAAATTTAAATTATATGTATGTAGGCTTTCCTAACAGTGATGTATTTTCTGTGGAAACATTTCAATCAATTGTTCTTCAGAGGCTGACTGTCCAAAAGAAAGGAGAAATGCTTCTCCAGGACTGTCAGAAGTCTATAGGCTTTATGGTCTGCAAGCAGTCAGGAATGATCACTTGGCAGCATTGGGAGTGAGGAGTACATTGGGTCCCTGCCCCTCACTCCAGGTCCAGTTTCTCTTAGAAGGAAGCTCTGATAGGTGCATTCATACAGTGGAATGCTTTATTCCCCCAGGCCTTTTTACAACATACCCAGCACCACACCTTTCTAGTGGGAATTAATGATAAGAATAGTCAGTTCGTGTACCTGACTGGCTCAGTCAGTAGAGCATGGGACTGTTGATCCTGGGGTTATAAATTTGAGCCCCATGCTGGGTGTAGAGATTCCTTAAAAATAAAACCATCAGGGGCGCCCGGGTGACTCAGTTGATTGAGTGTCTGACTCTAGATTTCAGCTCGGGTCATGGTCCCATGGCCTTGGGATCAAACCCCACTCAGGCTCTGCATTGGGAGTGGAGTCTGCTTAAGAGTCTCTCTCTCCCTCTCTCTCTGTCCCTCCCCCACTCTGATGCATTCTCTCTCAAATAAATATAATAAAAGAAAAGAAAAAATAAAACCTTCAAAAAAATAAGAATAGTCAATGTATGGTTGCTTATTTTTAATACTTATTTTTAATTAGCTTTTTAGCTAATATGTATCAAGTTATCATAAGGACTTGCCTTGCATTAATTCATCTAATCCTTACAATAGCCCCATAAATACTATTACTATTTCCATTTTTTCAGACAAATAAACTAAGTCACAAGGAATTAATTAATTTGTCCAAGGTCACATGTTAGTAAGAAGTAAAAATGGAATTAAAACCAACTCTGGCCTCAGAGTTGCACTCTATGCTGCCTTTTTTTTTTTTTTCAAACAGGGAACAACAACCTTCTAAAATAATTAAATCCATAGTTCAAATGTTTTATTGAACCATTTGATAATAAGAATCTGTTATGGGTTGAATTGTGCCCCGCCCCACCCCCGCCAAAAAGATATGTTGAAGTCTTAACCCTCGGTATTCCAGGATGTGAACTTCTTTAGAAATAGGGTAGTGGCAGATATAATTAGTTCCTTCATACTGAAGTAGAGTGGGCCCTTAATCCAATATGAGTAGGCCAATATGGGCCTTTTAAGAAGGCCATGTAAAGACAGAGACACACAGAGATAACACCAAGCGACTACAGAGGTAGATTGTGGGGTTAGGCAGTTACAAGCCGAGGAATGCCAAAGACTATCACAAACCATCAGAAGCCAGGAAGAGGCAAGACAGGATTCTCCTTTAGAGTTCCAAGGGAATGTGGCCTTGCCCCGACACCCGGATTTTTAACATCTAACCTCCAGAACTATGGAGACAAACATTTATTATTTTAAGACACCCAGCTTTGGGTACCTTGTTATGGCAGCCCTAGGAAACTAATCCAGAATGGATGCATTTGTTTTCTCCATTTTCCCCACGTCTCCCTCCTAACTTTCACAGGAATGTTACAGAAGAGCAGATCCACTCGGTAGGACAAAAGGCAAACATCTGAGTTGTTCATTCATTCAGAGCCTGCCTGACATGATTCCCAGTGCATTGTAGGTGCTTAATAAATGTTTGTTGATTGCATTCTTCTAACATTTACTAAAGGACCACTCTTTGCCACAATTACCTAGAAATGGCACACCAAGTTTTAAAAATCAAGAATAGGCAGTGAATTCCATTCCTCCTTTCAAATCCACCGATGACTTAATAAACATTAGCCACCAAAGTGTCTTCCAACCATGCCCAACACAAGTAAAAATGCCTCTGTTAAGATTTTGTTTCTGGGCCCTCTTGTTCCACTGATCTATTTTTGAGCAATGCTTCACCTCTTTTCCATTTTCTTGCCCCCCTCTGGTGGACGTGCTAATAAACGGAGAAAGGTATGAAAAGCAGACAGCAGGAGGGAGAAGTACAACCCCAAACTTGATCATGAGGGCTTGGATAATTGAGAGGACACCACTGTCAGACTGTAGAAAAAGCCCTCTGAACACGCTTTAGACATTAATATCTAACGAAAGCTTATAAAGGTACTTTAAAAAAGGTTTGTCCAAAGACAAAGAATGAAATGATTTTTCTGAAAGTAAATTTATTAAAGACGTTGAGAGCAAAAGAAAAGTATATGTAATATGGTCTCATTTTTATAAAACAATGACAAAAATCCCTATGTATATATGCATGTATAAAACTGCTTATGTTCATACAGGGTATCGCTGTTTCTAGGCACTGTCAATGGAAAAAGCTGGGTTTTCTGGTAGTTTTTAAAAATAAAGCATCCTAATTTATAAACTTACAAGACACTCACCCACTCATTCACACTTCCCCTTCCCCAGTAGTCTCCTGTGAGTACTTATGGATTTCCCTTGGTGGGGTCCCACATCCTGGAGCCCCAAGGAAATAAATTGCCTGGTAATCTATAGAGCATGTTGGAACATACAGTGAGAATAAGAAATAAGCTTTTGTTATTATAGGCCATTGAAATTTGGGGTCATTTGTTGCAACCACAGAATCTAACCTAATCTGTTATAGTAATTATGCACAAGGCACTGGGCTAGGTACAAACAGTCATTTTCATATAAGTGGCAAGAAATCCTAGAAAATTAATATCTTGTTCGCTTTCACATAAATCAGTAAGATATCAACAGAGCAGAAGACCTATTAGAGATTTAAAACTGGCCAAATTTTCTAGAAGGCATCTGGTATTTGATTCGGATACAATGAGGGTCAGTCTCTATACAACAGAGGTTAAAACCCCAAGAGAAACAGAGTAACAAGGGTATGTTTTCCATATAAAAGTCACTTCACTAGAATATGAGGACTCCATGTCACTGTACAGATTTATGAAGAAAACAGAATTCTTAATAGAGCCTTGGGCATCTGCTCCTATCATGGAGGGAAAGCACTCCCAGAAGCAAGTAGACAACATTTGCCTAGAACCTGCTATTATTACACTCTGTGCATATGGTAGCTAAAAACTCATTAGTTCTATAATTCTGGCTGAAGTTGGCAAGCCACCTCCAGAAATATTTCATAGAAGCAAAGTGACAGATGGCAATTTCCTTTGTTATAGGATGAGCTGGTTAGGATAGTGGTCACACACAAGTCATCTAGATAAGAGTGAACGACTCTTATGTAAAGTAATTTACCTGCAACTTCCGATAAGTCAGTCTTCATAAAGTTGGCCTCATTTTTCTCATCCAGGAATACATTATTGGTCATACTTACAGAATTTCTCTCAAATAGGTTAGAAAATATATTTCAGTCCACATGATGACATAGATCTATAATTACTTAGGGATTTTGTTTGTTTTTTAAAATTTTTTTTAAATTAATTTATTTATTTTGAGAAAGCCAGAGACAGCAAGCAGGGGAGGGGCACGGAGAGAGAAAGAGAGAGAACCCCAAGCAGGCCTTGCATTGTCAGCTCAGATCCCGATGTGGGACTTGAACTCATGAACCGTGAGATCATGACCTGAGCCGAAAACGAGATTCAGATGCTCAACTGACTAAGCCAGTCAGGTGCCCCTATAATTATTTTGTAGCAGCAGAAAACCAGAGGGTAGTCATTTTGTCCTAATTTTCCTCTACACCTGCAGATCCTTCTGTAAAGGACTGTTTGTTTTCTTCTCCCACATACCATCCCCATCCTCTTTCTTTTAGTAAAAATGTACAATACTTTGAGGGTCCCTACCAACCGTCCATGTGCTTCAGGTAGAGCTGATCCCCACTCCCATCCCCAGGCTCTAAGTGATGAGTGTATGACCCAAACCTGGCCAGTCAGAATACTGTATCTCTTGCCCTCATAATTCATTGAGATGGACATGTGATCCAGCTTGGACCAATGAGAGTCTTATTCCGGTTTTGTGCTAGAACTCTTAAGATAGAATGCAAGCCTGAAGTTGTTTTTGGAATCTTGGCTGCCACTTCAGGAGAGCCTGTCAGACAATGCAGACCTACTGAGGAAAGCAGAACCAAGAGATTCCTGGCTTCATTTTTTGTGTACATGGATCCAAATAATCTTGAAGCCACCATGCCTTAGACTGTTTCATTTACATGAGTCAGTAAATTTCCTTTTATGGTTTAAGCCAGTGGATTTTTTTTTTCATTTGCCACCATAAGAGTTTTGACTAATGCTCTCACTATCACAGGACAAAGAGCCAGAAAAAAATACTATAGTCTTCCTTGGTCTTATCTCTATGACCTAGTCATTGAACCAGAAACACAAAACAAATAATAAAATTTCAAATAAAATTTCTTCCCAATATAGTACATTTTCCCAAAGAATCTCAAAGCCATTTACAAACCTTGGAGAATAATACCCTGGAGTATACAAGGCACCTTGGAAGAACACGTAACTCTTGTTAGTAGAGTTATGAATAACATTGACCTTTCCCTGAGGTTAGTATACACCAAAAACTGCACAAGCCATTTTGTAACTTTACCTTATTTAATATTAACAACTATTTTATTAGTTGTGATATTTATTATTTACATATTTATTATGCCCAAATTATAGATGAGGGAGTTGAAATCCTCAGGTGATTTAGCTTATAAGTGACCTCTCCTGCATTTAAGCTCATATCTTTCTGACCCAAAGTCTGTGCTCTTCTAAGAAACATTGCTTGTGTCTTTTCTTATGTCTATATTGACCTTTGTCTCAATACCTCCCTTCTTACCCCTTTTGACTGGCCTTCATCCTTCTGAGGTCCTAGCTGTATAGGCCAGAAACACACACCTGACCTGGGCAAGGTAATTATATCTACTCCCTTGAGAATTTAAATATGAGACACAGAAGGAAGTTCTACTCAGTGGTAGATTTTTGAGCTGAAATAGCATATGTGTTACTTGTAAGACACACTTTTCCAGCTTAAGGAAAAATATGGTCTTAAATCTTTCATTTTTCCAAAGAGTTACTTAAATTCTCACATGTTCTTTCCCAACATCCCCTCTGTGGGGACTTCCCCCGAGACTCTTAGGGGCTTTCTTGGTACAAAAGGATCCACCCATCAAACCTCAAAAATAATGAACTTGAAATCTGATTATATCACTGCTAGTATTAGTCCTGTTTCTGCCCTTAGTTGTTTGCATAACTAAGTTGGAGGGGGCAGCGTTAAAAGAATTACTTTCATAGTAATGAAACTGCTCCTGGTTCAGTTAATTGTTTCCACCTGAGAATACAGACAACTCTAAATGTTTTCTAAAATTGTACCTCAACAGGTATCCGGTGCCATCTTGGATCAGAAGCATGATGAGTTAGCTAGTGGAGGAAGTCGATTGATGAGCTAGAGAGAGAAAGAGGCTTTCTGACTGTACATAAAGCTCCCCATTCTACAGTGCAAAAGGCTTTGATGTTCTTCTTGCCTTTCCTTAGGTTCCGCCCATGTTAGTAAAGTGCCACTTCTGTTTAGTAGTTTATGTTGCAGGTCAAATTTGTGTTCTAGGAAAATGCAACTTAACAGTGCTAAAGGCTGATAAAGGCTGATTGTTTTTATAATAATTAATATGAAAAATTAATATATGCTTCCAAAAGCTCACCATCCAACTCTTTATCCATTAACTGACACAAAACACATTAGCACTTCATTGATTTGCATACATAATAGAGAAATAATAAAAGACTTTGTGTAATCATTCTCAAAATGTTGGTTCTAGGCTTGATGCAAGAATTTTTAAATTATTCTATGGAGAACACCAAAATCAAGGACTATAAAAACTTTTTTGGTCAAATGGCTGGAATCAGGCAAAGGAGAAATGAAGCAGAGGACTGACTTTATTCTTCACTATCAAGTCTGCAAGTATATCTGGAGTCAGAAGCAGCTGAGAGACATGAAAGAGCATTTTATCATAGGCTCAGTGGACCTCCCCTTCCTATATATATAGCAAATATACACTTTTAAATGATGAGTTATTTGTACTATATAGAAAAATACAGAGAATAATACCCATAAACCTTCAAGTGACATATTTTAACTTTTTGCACTACTACTTTAATTTCCTAGGGCTGCCATAACACATTACCACAAACTTGATGGCTTAAAACAACAAAAATTTATTCTGTCAAAGTTCTAATTGCCAGAAGTCCAAAATCAAGATGTCACCATGATTGATTCCTTCTGGAGGTTTTGAGGAAGAATCGTCTCCATCCCTCTCTCCTAGCTTCTGGTGGCTGCCAGCAATGCTTGGCATTCCTCTGTGTATTTTTTCCCCTTCTCTCCTCTTTGGAAGGATAGTTGTCATTGATTTAGGACCCACCCTGATTCAGGATGATCTCATCTGTAGATCCTTAACTTAATTACATCTGCAAAGACTCTTTTACCAAATAGGGTGATATTCACAGGCTTTTGATGGAACATATTCTTATGGAGGCCACCATTCAACCCAGTACAACTATTTGCTTTAACCCTTACATATTAAAAGGTGCAGATATCATTGAAATTCCCTCCCCCAAATCCTTCTATCTATTTTGCTTCATCCTCAGATGTAACAGCTATCCTAAGCATCACTGCCATGTACATTCTAGTATTTTTACTACCTTTGTATGCACAAAGAATATGCAGTTGTTTATATAGACACTACCTTTATTAGACTAAAAGATTTCTGTAAATGATATCACACAGTACATTTTCTTTTGCAACTTGTTTTTTTCACTGAACCTTAATATTTTAAGATTTATTTATGCTGATACATGTAGTTTGATTTATCTATTTTGACTATAGTATGAATATCCCACAATTTATTTATCCAGTCTTCAGTTCAAAGAGATTTAGTCTTTTATGATTTGGGGTATTATAAACTTTATGGCCATGATCATCCCAGGATGTATCTTCCTATCCTTGAAAAAGCTTTTTTCTTTTTAACGTTTATTTATTTTTGAGACAGAGAATGAGCAGGAGAGGGGCAGAGAGAGAGGGAGACACAGAATCTGAAGCAGGCTCCAAGTTCTGAGCTGTCAGCACAAAGTCCGATGTGGGGCTTAAACCCACAAACTGTGAGATCATGACCTGAGCCAAAGTCGGATGCTTAACTAACTGAGCTATCCAGGTGCCCCTTTTCCTACCTCTCTCTCTCTCTCTCTCTCTCTCTCTCTATATATATATATATATACCTGTGTGAGAATTTTTTTTAGGGTGAATACCCTGAAGTGGAACCAATAGTTCCCCCCCCATTTATATTTCTATTCCCTTGAAGAGAATAGGTAAATATTAAGTGTTGTTTCTTAAAGGTTTGCTAACATTAGGTTATAAACTGTCTGGCCCTCATTCTGTTTGGGGGATAGATTTTTTTTTCACTATAGTTCAATTTCTTTAATGATTGTAAGTATACTAAAATTTTTAAATTTCCTTTTTTAGTTGACTTCAGTCATTTACATTTGTCTAGAAAATTATCCAATTTATGATTTCAAATGTTTGGTCTTAAGGTTGTTTATAACAACATGAAATTGTGGTTTTATAAGGTCAAAAGTTTGAATATTGGCAATTTTATATGACTTGACTAATTTCTTGTGGCTTTAAAATTTTCTTCTTTCTCTGCAATTATAAGCTCTATTCACTCTTAATAACATTATTGTACCCTTGGATATTTTTAGTGTTATCACTAAACATTTCTTTATTTTATTAGTCTTTCAAAATACAATTTTTTCATTTTTTATTTTATGAATTCTACTTTTTAAAAAATTTCTTCTTGATACCTTTGAATTTACTCTGCTTCTCTTTTTCCAACTTATTGAACTGAACATGGAGTCATAGATTTTAATATTTCTGTTATCTTATACACATATATTTAAGGCTATACTCTCCCAGGTGTACCCAAATTTTAATAAGTAATAGTTTCATTGTCATTTAGTTCTACATATTTTTTTATTTCTATCTTAATTTTTTTGTTGAAAAGTAAGTTATTTTAAAATGTACTTTTTATTTACTATAATACATGAGGCTTTTGTTCATTCATTATTTACCATCTTTTTAACAATTCACTTTGAATTTTATTACATTTTTTTCATGGAAAATATATCCATTTTTGGGGATTTCTCTTCTTTTTATGGCCTAATATATGATTTGTTTTTGAAAGAGTTTATGTGTGTTTGAAAATAATGGGCATATTATAATTTTGATGATAGAGTACTGTTTTTGTATGAAGCTGATAATTTTGTGGTTCAAGTCTTCTAGAGGCTTACTGATTTTTTTGACTATTTGACTTATTAGTTTTGGATAGATGTATTAAAATTTTCCACTATGATTTCAGATTTGTAAAATTTTCTTGTGATCCTGTTCGTTTTTGCTACTTATATTTTGGCTTGGTTATTAGGTATATATGAAAATGGTAGTTACTTTCTCTTAGTGCTTTTACAACATTCATTGCTTTTGCCTCTGACCTCTATTGTGTTGTCTATCCAGTTGCTGATTCAGTGTCAGCAAACTGTCTTTCCATCCTCCTTGTTTTTAAAGATGTTTCCCCTTGTCTTTAATGTTCTAATATTCCATCATGATGTTTCTAGGTAGATTCCTATTTGGAAATCTTATAGGGTCCCAAGGTCACTCAGCACTTATACCCTAGGGCCAATATCCTGGTTTGATCTTACCCCAAGCAACTGGCAACTTTTGGATCTTACTACTCTAGCTTTGAGTTTTTGCTTCATTTCCAGACTTAATTGTTTTTTTCTCACACTTTTTTTTAAATTTTATTTTTTTAATTTACATCCAAATTAGTTAGTGTGTAGTGCACGCTAAGATTCCTTAATACCCCTTACCCATTTAGCCCATCCCCCCTCCCATAATCCCTCCAGTAACCCTCTGTTTGTTCTCCATATTTATGAGTCTCTTATGTTTTGTCCCCCTCCCTGTTTTTATATTATTTTCGCTTCCCTTCCCTTATGTTCATCTGTTCTGCATCTTAAAGTCCTCATATGAGTGAAGTCATATGATATTTGTCTTTCTCTGACTAATTTCGCTTAGTATAATACCCTCTAGTTCCATCCACGTCGTTGCAAATGGCAAGATTTCATTCTTTTTGATTGCTGAGTGGTACTCCATTGTACATATATGTATACCACATCTTCTTTATCCATTCATCCATCGATAGACTTTTGGGCTCTTTCCATACTTTGGCTATTGTTGATATTGCTACTATAAACATGGGGTGCATGTGTCCCTTCAGAACAGCACAGCTGTATCCCTTAGATAAATACCTAGTAGGTCATAGGGTAGTTCTATTTTTAATTTTTTGAGGAACCTCCATACTGTTTTCCAGAGTGTCTGCACCAGTTTGCATTCCCACCAGCAGTGCAAGAGATCCTCTTTCTCTGCATCCTCGCCAACATCTGTTGTTGCCTGAACTGTTAATGTTAGCCATTCTGACAGGTGTAAGGTTTTGATTTGTATTTCCCTGATGATGAGTGATGTTGAGCATTTTTTCATGTGTCGGTTGGCCATCTGGATGTCTTCTTTGGAGACATCATGTCTTTTGCCCATTTCTTCACTGGATTATTTGTTTTTTGGGTGTTGAGTTTGATAAGTTCTTTATAGATTTTGGATAGTAACCCTTTATCTGATATGTCATTTGCAAATATCTTCTCCCATTCTGTCAGCTGCCTTTTAGTTTGCTGATTGTTTCCTTCGCTGTGCAGAAGCTTTTTATCTTGATGAGGTCCCAGTAGTTCATTTTCTCACACTTTTTTCTTTATTCATTTCTTCCATTAAAAGACAACTTAGTAATATTTCTCTCCAGCATTTCTATGTGTTTCTAGTGGAAAGAGGTGCCTCATCAGCTGTTGTCAATATTGATGAATCTGGAATCATCTTTACTCTTATGTGAGATCATGAAGAAGCAATGAAGAGTCAGCTGCTTTCCACTGAGAACTTGGCATTGAGAATCAAGAAATAGTATTCTCTTTCACACAAAATCCCCATCTGACTTAATATCACTGTAATTTAAAAATATAGACAAAAATGCATAAAAGTAAGTAATGCTATTGTGAAAGGACATGTTATTATTCACATTTTATAGAGAAGGAACTGAGGCTCAGAAGTTAGGTAACTTGGGGTACCTGGCTGGCTCATTTGGTAGAATGTGTGACTCTTGATCCTGAGTCTGAGTCCCACACTGGGTGCAGAGATTATTTTAAAAAAAATCTTGGGGAGCACCTGGGTGGCTCAGTCGGTTGAGCGTCCGACTTCGGCTCAGGTCATGATCTCACAGCTCATTAGTTCGAGCCCCGTGTCGGGCTCTGTGCTGACAGCTCAAAGCCTGGAGCCTGCTTCAGATTCTGTGTCTCCCTCTCACTCTGCCCCTAACCCACTAACATTCTGTCTCTGTCTCTGTCAAAAATAAATAAACATTAAAAAAAATTTAAATAAAATCTTGGGGTGCCTGGGTGGCTCAGTCAGTTAAGTGTCTGACTCTTGATTTTGGCTCAGGTTATGATCTTACGGTTCATGAGTTTGAGCTCTGCAACAGGCTCTGTGCTGACAGTGCAGAGCCTGCTTGGGATTCTCTCTCTTCCTCTCTCTCTACCCCTCCCCCACTCACGTGTGTGTGTGCTCTCTCTCTCTCTCTCAAAATAAATAACCTTTAAAAACTAAAACTAAAAATAAAATCTTAAAAAAGTAAAAGAAGTTAAGTAACTTGTCCAAAATTACAAAGACTATAATTGAAAGAAGTGAGATTTTAAGTTACGATTCTGAGACCAAAGCACCTACTTTCCCTATTATGCTACTTCCTAGGAAATTGTAATCTTTATAACAGGAAGAGACATGTTTAAAAGGTAAAAACTAAAGAATCAGAATACATTTAAGGGCTAAAACGTGTAGTATAGAGAAAACTATAAAAGGAAGATATCAGTGCAGGGTGTGTGTATATATATACAATTTATATATTTATATAAATATTTATATATTATATATTAAATATTTATATATTAAATATATATTAAATATTTATATATTTATTTATATATTATTTATATACATATATATTTATTCCTTTTGGGAGAAACCAAATAGCTGCATGTCAGTTGAATGCATTTCTCACAGATAGATTTACCTGTTGAGTATGTTTGGATGAGTTCACTGGATGGCATTCCAAATGAGAGAATGCCCATGTGGACTGTGAAGGCATAATGGTTTTCCAACATCTATGACTGTCTCTCTGGCAAATGACATTGCTTTGAAAGGTGCATTTTTTTCTTTGTCTTTTGAAGCCTATGTCCATTTTTAAAGAGAAGCACATCTGCCTTACATTGATTGGATCTGTGTAGATATCAAATTGTGTGTGGCAGTTAACCCAATGATAGTGGGTGATTCTGAAAGCAGAGATACTCTAGCTGATTACCCCTAATATTCTCATTCTTATTTCTTCATAAGACAAAGGGATATGATTTTGCAAGTAAATATGATATTTCCTGATGTAAAGTTGATGATAAATGATGTCCTGGATTTTAATTCTAATGGTTTTTGGCTGTATATAATAGAAAACCCAACTAAAAGTGGCTTGAACAGTAAGGATTTAATTTTTCCATGTAGGTATTCTGGAGATAGAGTGGTTCGTTAATTTAAGAGTCCAGGAGTGCCATCACAGACTTTTTCCATGAAAAACATGGCTCTTTCCATGTTTTCTTGTTCCCATCTCCAATGTGTTTGGTTTTGCCCTCGTGTTTTTCTTATCATGGTTCCAAGATGGCTGCCTCATCTCCAGACATCTTTCCCTCATACAGCAATGTTGAGAGATCAAAAGTGGCAGTTTTCCCTCATAATCACAGAAAAGTCTCTCCCAGACGCTGTCACAGAAAAGTTTCTTTCAAGTCTTGTTTGCTAGTATTACCTCATACATTCATTCCTGAACAATCAATGGCAAGAAAAGTGGAATTTCCACAATGAATTTTCCTAATGGTAACTTACTCTTTGGAGCTAGAGAAGGGCTCCTTCACTGAGCACATGGCCATGATAAGGGTGAACCAAATCACGGTTCTGTTGGTAAGCAATATGGGATGAACTGGCTGTTGATAGGCAACTGACAGTATTTGTAACACTTAAGTCCTGCTAGACAAGGGAAATGTGCTAACAATTGTTAGCTTGGTCAATTGTTTGAAGGAGGAGGAGTATCACTATTTAACTACCAAAGTGCTATGAATGACCATTTTGGTTTTGGCCACAAATATTATATCTTTTTTAGTTCATGAAGCTTGAGCCTATATCTTAAAATAGTATTTAGTTTTTTCTGCTCAAAAAGCATCCCCACATCTTTTTTTTTTGAAAATCAAAATTTTCACCACTCCAAACAAGTGAATCTTTTGCATTGCTAATCACTATACCTCCTTCCCTAACCATAGAGCTGAGCATCTGATTCAGGATGGTCAAATATATTCATCTCTCTGGCCACAGTGATTGGTCTGTGATGGGCGCATGGCCCAGACTAGGTCAAGTGTCCTTCTAAAGATTTATCTAACTGGAGATGAAAGAAAATAATCATTTTTTGAGAGTTGGGGTAGGATTCAAACAGAATTATAAAGCCTACACACAAATGCAGCCATAATTCCGGATGCATAGTTGTAGCTGGCCTGAAACAATGAGAGAATATGCAGAAGAAAAAGGAAAAAAAAAAAAAAAACAGAAGCAAGATATGGAATGGAGAAAGGGAGAAAGAAAGGACAGAGACAGATATATAGTAGCATTTAATTCCTTGAACCCCTCATTTCTGCCCCTTTTAAGACTTGGTGATTTGAACCAATGAATTCTTTTTTGTTTAAGCTAATTTGAATTAGATTTCTCTTAACTACAACAAGAAGAGTCCTGATTAAACAGAGTCTTTAATTACCTAAAGCATAGTTAGCTAAACTACAGTTGAGGAGGATCCATTGTACAATAGAGGAACTGTATCCGTCAAGATTCAATCAGGAGGTAGATGCCAAATAGGAATTTGAACAGAGGAAGTTTAATAAAAAGAAATATTAACAATAACAGAGAATCAGAATAATGAGGGAATGGATAGTAAGAAGTAAAGGGAGCTCTAAGTAATACAGGAATAGCAGCTACAATGGAGCAGCCCCTACCCTACGGCTGAAATAGAGTAACTGTGGAAGCATCTCCCAGTCTTTCTAGGTTTAGAGCCAGACCTTGTTGGAGTGGGAGGGACAGGCAGCTCACTGGAAGGCTTCTCCTTCTCTAGACTTCTCTAGTCTCTGTAGTGCTATGTTAGTGCAACTTCCTGGAAATACACCCTGCTAAGAAAAGCTGTAAAGGAAGAGGTATCTCGCTGGAAGCATTCCACTACGGAACCACATGAGCGGGGTGGGGTATTGCTGACACCTGACCCTGCAGTGGTCTAGTTCTGGAGAAAACTCCTGTATTGCTGGTTGCCAGAGTTACCACCTATATATACTCCAGGAGCCTGCGGCAAGGCACAGAGGGACTAGGAGGGAAAACAACTTTTTCCTGCAGTGTCTCTCCAGCAGTCCCTGCTGTGAAACCTTGATATTGTGTCAATTGGCAAATGAAAAAATATTTAAAATAGTTAAATATCAAAAATATCAGAGCCGGATAGGAATTTTTTTAAGGTTTTCTCCCATAAGCTAAATTGAAACGATGTACCCAGAGAGAGAGAAAACCTGAAGCCTCTATGGAAGAATTTGCTAAAACATTTCAAAGACAAATAGCTCTAAATACAGAGCACAGACGTCTTTTGATTTCCATCTTAGTTAGAAATCGTCTCTCAGATACAAAGAAGCAAATTGAGGATAATGTAATCAGATGGGTGGATCAACCTGTGATGTGATTTAAATCGAAACCCAATTCCTGGAGGAACAGAAAGCAACTATCCTCAACTTACAAATCTTTGCAAAACCAACAGTTCAGCTGCAGACATAATTTAAAGTCTACCTATCTTCTTTACCAATGCCAAAACCTCCGCCACTTATCTCAAAAGGCTTGCGAGTATGGTAAAAATTCTGGCCTTAGGAAACAAAAATCCTTCCTCAAGGAACTGGCTTTCTTTCCCTGTGCCTTTGAGATGTGAATGTTCTGCCTGGTCTTCTCCAGTAACTGTTATCTAGGTCATCTCTTTGAAATACCAACTTCAGAGAGATAATTCTTATTAGAAGAAAAACAACAGGGGAAGGTTATATAAATGGAGAATCTGAAGATTCTTCATATAATAGAAAAAGTTTTAGCCATCAGAGCAGGTTAATTTATTCTCACTGTTCTTTTTTTTTTTAAATTTCTTTAATGTTTATTGATCTTTAAGAGATGGAGAGACAGAGAGTGAGTGGGGAAAGGGCAGAGAAAGAGAGGGAGATACAGAATCCTAAGCAGGCTCCAGGCTCTGAGCTGTCAGCACAGAGCCCCATGTGGGGCTCGAATCCACCAGCTGTGGGATCATGACCTGAGCTGGAGTTGGATGCCCAACTGACTGAGCCACCCAGGCGCCCCCTAACTGTTCTTTTTTTAAGCTAATGAGTTTTGCATGATCATACATGTCTTATGGCTAGAACTTCAAAATGAAAACTATAAGGTCTCTGTTTTTATGTGGGTGTTTACATGTATCTCTATATAAGTGTTGTAAGTGTGTGGGATTTTCTACTAGGGATTGTATTGTTAAAATTAATTTGTAAAAGAGTTCTATTTAATTGGCTTAAAGAAAACTAAGCACTTATATAATTGAATATTCATAAATTCTCAAAAATATAATAGAAAGTCACCCAAATGCTTTTCAGGTTCATGTGATATTGGAAATATTTGGCATTAAGGCTAATTTAAATTTGTTGGGGGGGGTGCCTGGGTGGTTTAGCTGGTTCAGTGTCCGACTCTTGGTTTTGGCTCAGGTCATGATCTTGAGGTTCGTGGGTTCGAACCCTGCATCAGGCTCTGTGCTGGCAGGGCAGAGCCTGCTTGGGATTCTCTCTCTTCCTCTGTATTTGCCCCTCCCCTGATTGCTCTCTCTTTCTCTCAAAGTAAATAAATAAAGTTAAAAAATTTTGTTTTTAATTTGTTGGTTTAATTAAAATAGACATGTCTTTAGAATCACTAACATTGAATGTAATGCAGACATACAATGTTAATCCTACCTGGAATTTATAAGTCAAATAAGTTCATGTTATCCCTTTTACGAAATTTGACAGCAAGAAAAACAACTTGGTCTTTATGATAGGTGTACTTTTAAAAAGTTCCTAAATCTTTTTGTAACCTAAAACTTTAAAGTTTTCTAAGTTAAATTAAATGACAGAGAGCTATTAAATATCTACATAATTTCCAAATAAGATAAAATACTGAAACCTTAATTACTGAACATAGGTTTTCTATTTTGGTTTTCTTCCACAGAGAAAACTAAAAATAATGTGTATTAGGAAACATGTCTAATATATGAATACTGGAAAAGGTACTATGAGAAAGTATGCATTTTTAAAATTATAAAAAGAATGTACAAGTCTGCCAATCCACAGACAGCTAATGTAAGAGCTAGCTCACAGTTGTTTTCTTCTTAATTTCCACTAGAAAATAAAGTTTTTAGGGGTTAAAAATTCTAGGATATGCAATTAAGCCTACTAGAAATACTAGGGTAAACATCTCTATACGTGCAAGGATGTGTGTTTTCAGTAAATGAAGGGATGAGAAATGGAGACGTGTTTTGCCAAGGGGAAAAATGTAAATTTGTCCTAAAGTAAAACTGGTTATTTCAGAACAGGAAAGAGAAGAATAAAATACAAAATGGTATAGAAAATTGGGAAGAGAGAGAATTTTACCTTGTGTAGCCAAGTTGGATAAAACTGGAATTTTTATTATAAGGGCTTAAAATATAAGCTTTAATATTAATAGTGTACTTATACAAAACTAAAACTTGATTTTCTTTCTTCCTCCCTCCCTCCCTCCCTCCCTCTTTCTTTCTTCCTCCCTCCCTCCCTTCCTACCTCCCTCTTTCTTTCTTCTTTCTTTCTAGATTTTATTTTTAAGTAATCTCTATGCCCAATGTGGGGCTTGAACTCACAACCCTCAGATCAAGAATTGCATGCTGCACCAGCTGAGCCAGCCAGATCCCCCTAAAACTTGATTTTCTTTAATCTGCTAAAAGGATTGGGGTTTTTTTTGGTTTTGTTTTTTTGTTTTTTGTTTTTCTGACTACTGAGCTGTTCCTAATAAGAGATTGTCAAAGGTTTTTCTTTGCCTTTTAAGTAATTTGCCTAGAAGACAAAGATTTTGTGTTTTGTCAAATAATTTCCTATACTTTATCAGGTCCGATGTGTTTTGCTCACAACTATGTAACCTTCTTTATTTGCCTTTGAAACCTTTTATTGTCACTTTGGTCAAATAGATGATTAAATATTGTTTCATAATGATTTGCAATCCTAATTAGTCATATGTCCAAAACTTTTGATATTTTGGACAAAGTTCCCAAATTCAAATTCTAAATGAAGTCTTTTTGACCTCAAACTAAATGGGATTTTAAAGAGGGTCCTGGAACATCTCAAAAGATGTGTTCTCACTCTTTATAAAAGAGAGGTGTTTGGGTGCCTGGGTGGCTCAGTCGATTAAGTGCCAGACTCCTGATTTCGGCTCAGGTGATGATCTCATGGTCATGAGATTGAGCCCTGTGTTGGGCTCTGTGCTCTGTGCTGGGTGTGTAGCCTACTTAAGATTCTCTCTCTCTTGCCCTTTGCCCTTCCATCTTTCCTGCTCATGAACGCAGTTTCTCTACCCAAAAGCAAAAAGAGAGAGAGGTGCTAAACAAACTGGCCTAGTTGATATGTTAAATTACATAAAAAGCACTGTCAGTTAAGTAACGCTAACCTTTAGATTATATGTGTGTAGATATATAAGTGTCCCAGAAATTGTATGAAATTCTAGAAATCTGATATGTCCTGGTATAATGTTTTTAGTCATAATTTTAGTAGTATCTTGTAATGTTTTATGATACAGAAATAACCAAATGCCTCTGTCAATTGTATTATAATGAACTCTAATCAGATCTTTAACTGTGACCATTTTTAAATCTTTGTCATTTACAGAAGCTACTTGTTTTAGTGTGATGTTTTTGCAGATGTGTTTCATCTTCAGATAGAGTCATAGAAAGGACTCTGACAAATTACACACTTCTTATAATTTTAAGATCATACCATTGAGCTGAATAAGAAGTTATAGAACTCTAAGGGAAAACCTGATTCATAAAACTGCCAACGGAGAACAAGAGTTAATAACATGGGATTGAATGAACTGATGAGGGTGATTGTAATTTGTTATGACTTTTTGTTTGACGCACCACTGGTCCTTTAATGTTTTGTTTTTCCAGATTTCAGGAAACGTTTTTCTCTTTCTCTTAACCTGTCTGTGACCTACAGCAATTTGATAAAGTATACCTTTGTGAACAAAAATGAAACATTTACTTTTTCTCCACACCTGATCCCTCCAGAATTTGGAAACTAAGATCTTAATGAGTATTCCTATTTTTCATGTCAATATAGTTATTTGCATAAATCAATAAGAATCTGTTCTTCTTGTAATGGGACACAGTTGGAAACATTGGTTATATTACTAAGGCTTTGAATGGAATGTCATATTTGAAAATGATGTACATAGGGGCGCCTGGGTGGCGCAGTCGTTAAGCGTCCGACTTCAGCCAGGTCACGATCTCGCGGTCCGTGAGTTCGAGCCCCGCGTCAGGCTCTGGGCTGATGGCTCCGAGCCTGGAGCCTGTTTCCGATTCTGTGTCTCCCTCTCTCTCTCTGCCCCTCCCCCATTCATGCTCTGTCTCTCTCTGTCCCAAAAATAAATAAAAAACGTTGGAAAAAAAAAAAAAGAAAATGATATACATAAAATCAGATATGACCAAACGATTTAAATAAACTAAGGTTGACTTTATGGAGTCAATAAAGCCTCTTGGTAAAACATCCTGGTATCTTGCTTAGAGGGTTCCTGACAGCTTTACCAGGTGAGTAAGAAAGGTCACTTCCTGGGGCACCTGGGTGGCTCAGTCAATTAAGCGTCCAACTCTTGATTTCAGCTCAGGTAATGATCTCACAGTTCATGAGCTTGAGCCCTGCAAGGGGATCTGAGCTAACAGTGCAAAGTCTGCTTGGGATTCTCTCTTTCTCTCTCCCTCTCTCTCTGCCCCTCCCCCACTCATGCTCTCTCTCTCAAAATAAACAAATTAATTAAAAAAAAAAAAAGAAAAGAAAAGGAAGGTCACTTCCTGACAGATACAAGAACCCCAGGATATTTAGGAGATCTTGGCAAGAGAGGAATTCACTCAAACTATAGGTATTGCAGGCAAAATCTGATAACAAGTCTGTGGCTTGGCTTCCTAGCCTCAAGAGGCTTTTAAAAGACCAATTTTGAGGGGCACCTGGGTGGCGCAGTCGGTTAAGCGTCCGACTTCAGCCAGGTCACGATCTCGCGGTCCATGAGTTCAAGCCCCACATCAGGCTCTGGGCTGATGGCTCAGAGCCTGGAGCCTGTTTCCGATTCTGTGTCTCCCTCTCTCTCTGCCCCTCCCCCGTTCACGCTCTGTCTCTCTCTGTCCTAAAAATAAATAAAAACGTTGAAAAAAAATTTTTTTAAAAGACCAATTTTGAGATTCCTTATAAAAAGTTCCAGCAAAGCATATTTAAAAGAATCTATATGGGAGTGCCTGGCTGGCTTAGTTGGTAGAGCATGTGATTCTTGATCTTAGGGTCGTGAGTTCAAGCCCCATGTTGGGTATAGAGACTACTTAAAAACAAATAAATAAGTCTATACGGCCAATCACTATTCTTGTTGCACTTACTTAAATAACCAGGACAAGTTTATTTTGTAAACAAATTTGTCCTAATTTGGCTATCTCTGGTAGAAATGAGGGTGGTTTTAGAGGGAATAATTATGTTTCAGCAGAAACTATAATATATACTTGTGGATATCAGATTTTAGTTCTGTTAATTGTCTTTGAGGTTTTGTTTTCTGCATGTAAAATGGACTGGATCCTAACTTTTAGTTTCCTCAAATATCTAGCTACATTTCTCCAAACTGTTTGCAATTTTCCCCTATCCTTCCAATGTGGAATTACTACAAACAATGACGGCCTTTGAATCTCCTGGGACAGGACTGTATCAGGTGTCTTCACTAGCCAGATAGCAGCCAACTTCAGGGACTTGAACCTTGGGTACACATCTCACAGCTAAAAAAAGCTCCACCCAACATCTAGTCCTGTGCAGACACTGGAGAACTCTGAATCACATTGACTAGGAAGAGAAGTAAGTGACATCAATGTAGCCCGCTTCTACACAGGGTGCTGGGGCAAGACTTTATACCCTAACTAAACATAAACCGTCTCTTCTTCTCTTTCCTCCCTTATACTCTGGCATTGGCCTGGAAAGATAATACCATCATCTGTATCTCCCAGACCATTGCTAAGGGAGGTAACCCCCAGACTGCTGCATTTGTCTTCAGAAACTCTGATCTTTCCATTAACAATGTCACCTTAGTGGGAGTGATTTGTGCCCCGACAGGATTTATCTTTGCCTGTGGTGGTTATCATTCTCCTTGGGCCTGTAAATGACTAGATGGCTGGTGCATAAGTGGGCAATGCCTCCTAGGTAACCTAACTGTGCTCCTAACTATTCACACACAAAGACAGTTCTTTTGTCAAGTCCCCTGAATTGACACTGTCAGGTTAGAAAAGACCTAGCAGGAAACCCTCATGATTCAGGATTTATCTCCTTTGCCAGGGCTCTATATCTTTTGTTAAAAACAAATGTATATGAGGCAATGATCATTGCCTCCTTAACTTTTGAAGATAGCGCAGAATCTGCTACTAAAGTAATAGCTGCCCGATAAAAATCCTCAGACTCTCTGCCCAAAGTTGTTCTGGATGATAGGATAAGCCTTGATTGTCTTTTAGCCAAGCAGAGGGTGTCTGTGATGTGATCAGCACTACTTTCTACTGCTGGATTAACACTTCTGGGGAAGTTGAGCCTCAGTTGTATAAGATCACTGAGCAAGCCACATGGCTTAAAAAGGTGACTCTTCCAACAAGGTCTTTCTTTGACCTATTTGATTTTTCTTTAAAGATTATTTTTATTTTTAAGTAATCTCTACACCCAATGTGGGGCTCAAACTTACAACCCTGAGATCAAGAGTCTCATGCTTCACTGACTGAGCCAGCCAGGCATCCCTGACTCATTTGAGTTTTGATTGATTTGAGTCTTGGGACCATGACTTTGAAGTATCCTCTAGACATTGTGAATTATCCTGCTTATAATAATCATAATAGATCCTCTGGTAAGCTGTATTTTCTCAGAAGTTTTAAATGTATGTTTGCAGCTGCTAACCACCAAGCAAATGATCTCCCTAAGACTGGAACATCAGAAAAGAAATGAAGAGAACCCCTGACTTAAAAAAAAAAAAAAAGTGAATGTGAACTCATGACCTGTGAACACCACACAGAGTATCAGCAAAAACTGCAAAAACTTCAGAGTGGTAGCTGGGAGTAGTGCTGATGCCTTAAATTTTGATCACATCTCTCAATTAAGCTGAGAGTCTGATGAAAAGGGAGTAATTATTTTAAAAAAGACAACAGGTGCAAAATGGAGTCACTGGTGCTAAGCCCGCCCCATCAACAAACCAAGACTTAATATCTAACCTAATTGCAGTTTCAGCCTCTCCTAGGAATAATCTTAACCTGGAACTACCTGGTCAGCACTGGTGAAGTAATTTACCTGATAGACTGCTTTCTTCCCCCCAAAGGAAGGTGACCTTGCCTGAAATAATCCACTGTTTGCTACAGTAACTTCCTTGCCCTGTCTTCTTCTGCATATAAAAGTCTATAGGAATTTTGTACAACTCCTTGGAACTCCTTTCTATCTGCTATATGGGAAATTGATAACTTGTGAACTGTTGAATAAAACAATTAGATCTTCAAATTTACTCAGTTGAATCATTTTTTTTTTTTTTTTTTTCTTTAACACTATGTAATGGACAGAGTGCAGGATCTGGAGTTGGGTAGCCTGAGTTTGAATCTTCATTTGGCCTTTTACTAGCTATGCAGGATACTTAACCATTCTCTTCCCTATTTCTTTCATCTATAAACTGATGATAATAGTATCTCCCTAAATGGTTGGTATGAGGATTGAGGGAGTTGATATGCTCAATCGCTCAGAACAATTCCATGCCTCATAGTAAGTAGTGTGGGGGAGGAAAAAGAATTTTTGCTCTACCCTTCCAGATTCTGGGCTGAGACATCCCAGTAATAAAAAGTCAGATTAACAGGAGAAAAACAAACAAAAGTTTAATAACACACGTACTCCCCATAAACATGGGAGAGAGACTCAAGAAAACTGAGTAACTCTCTGAAGTGGCCCAGGCCATCACCTTAAATACCATCTTCAGCTGAAGAAGAAAGATGATGGAGTTGAGGAGCCACTTATGGGAGGTGACCAGGAAGGCACAGTAAACAAGGGTATGGTTGCTCTGCAGATTTGTCCCCATGCCGTCTCCACTGATAAGAGTTTCTTGAGATTTGGTCATTCGCCTCTTGCTACTACAGCAAGGAAGACACCCTTACAAATGGAGAGTTCCTTATACATGTAAATGTCTTTTACAAAAGGGTGACTTCTACTTGGTTTTTAGAGCTTCTCCCATATCCATTATTTAAAAAAAAAAAAAAAAGCTTAAAATAATCAATATGCCAAAGAGACGTATTTGGGGGTGACAAAATTCTGCTTCCCTTCAGTAGCAATTATTATTAAAATCAGACCCTGGAAAATACAACCACCAGAGGTTATAAAAGAAGACAAGGCTAAATTATTTGCAAACTCAAACCCTCATGGGCTCTTGACACTTTCCTCTACCAAAAGAGTGGGTAAAACAAAGAGAGGCTAGAGGAGAGAGGAGAGACAGGCAGATAAAGAGACAGAGAGATACTCTAGGCCCCATTCATCAAGTGTCTTGTCATTCCCTCAGTAACCAAGTGGCCAGTTTCTGCTCTATTTTCCCATGCTCCTGATTAGGCTCTACTTGACTGAAGAACCCATGATTCTTCGATTTCTATAATGAAGGCTGGGTCAGTGGCAACAGGAGTCGCTATTCTCTCTGGCTGACATTTTCTTAGAGGAGGGAGATGCTCTGTTCTGATTTTACTATGTAACAGATGATTGATACAGTGAACAGTCATTGTGTGAATTTAAATTATGCCCTCCATCCTGACCCTAAACAAGGATTTGCAAAAGATCCTCTCTTCAAATTGCTATGGTCAGAAGTGCTCTCTCTGTGAGGCTTTTCCTTCTATTCATGGACACCAAAATGCAGCAGTGGGACTGGCTCTAGGAAGAGAGATTAGAAAAGAGGGGGCCTATGGTGGCGGGGGAGGGGCCTATGGTGGCGGGGGCAGGGCCTATCTGCAGATTGAAATAAGGAAGGGACTTGCAGAACAAAGACCCAAGGGTAGAAGTGAAGGGCAGGTTTTGGCTGAATATAAGGTAAAATTTCCAAATAGTGTTACTCTAAAACAAGATAGGCTACTGTACTAAGTAGTGACTTCTCCAAAGTAGACAGGTTCAAGCACAAGTAATAGACATTGTAAAACAGGTTCTTACTTTGGTGGGAAGAATGGATGAGGTGACCTCTAGACTGTCTATGAGTCCATGGCACTTGATGGGACAAAGGGACCGCTATCCTCTAACATCAGTCTTACAGAGAGCTGCTTGATGATGTTTATCAACTCAAAGGCTCCGGCATTAACCGATTCTTTTTTGGGTATCTGACTGACCAGCCATCATCAAGGCTTTCATAATTTAATCTTCTCAGCCACCCAGTATCAATTATTATGGCGCTTTTATAAAGGAAGCAACTGAGGCTCTGAGGATTTGGGTTGCCTATATTAAATCAAATCCAGTCTTGTCTTTGAAGATTTTTTTTCTTAAACACTTTACTAAACTGAAACACTGATTACAAATTTGTAAGCGTATTTCAGATGCTCTACAAAATCAAGCAAACTTTAAAGGTAGTCAAGCAAATTTAGATACAAATCATTGTTACTAACTACAGCATTAACAGCCACTCCTTAACAAAATCTTGATTTTTCTCTTCCGCTTTTCAGAAAACCTTCCTTTCCCCCTCCACCCTCAGTTTTAAAGCTTCCAGGCCTATGGCATGCTATGAATGAATCACTATTTACAAGTCATAGTAGACGTTACAGCGTGTCTCCTTTTGTGTATGTTAATTCAGAATTTTGAATAGTAAGTTTTCCATGTCTTTAATGACATCACTGTTGCTCTTATGTCTTCTTTCCTTACCCCTTCTTGTTCCTGTTTAGAAAAGAAAATTGTGTTCTTACAGGCGAGGAAAATGTTTCCCTTCTACACTTCTAGGTTCTGTGGCTGGTCTAAGAATTAAGTTGACATAAAACAGATTAACAGAAGGGGAAAATTTTTCTTAATTATGGGCATGGGAGCTTCACAAAGATCTGAGACTCAGCAGGCAGCCAGGTGACTGAGACTTGTATACCAAAGGAAGCTCAGCTAAAGAGAAGGGTTTGGGTTTTCTAGGTGCCTGGTAAATAACAGATACCTTGTTATGCAGATAATTCTCTCTGGTGAAGCAAGTTCTCTCTGGTAGTAACTCACTCCCTTGGTCCAGGTACCCTTTCTAGTGGAACTTTCTTTTATAAATGTAGATCTATCCAACAGATGGGGAATATTTTACCTACTTTTAGGCAGTTAAGAGGGAGATAAAAAGCTTCTCCTGAGACTTCTGGGTCTTGATTCCCTTCTGCTCAAAATAATCCATATGCCAGAGTGGTATATTTTGGGATGGCATGTTCTGAACACCTTCACTCTCCTTGTTTTTTTTCTTCTACCACTGTCCAAAGTGTGTCTAACCAGTTTGTTTCCTTTAAACCAGGAAAAAGTTACTCTAGTAACCAAGTTACTAATTCACTTAATTAACTTCCTCTTCTACTACTTCTCAATTAGCTTAAGTGACTTCTTTGCTAAATCCTGCAGTCTGACAATCTGTGGTTGCCAACCTGCATCTTCAAAGAGACTTTTTTGCCTAATAAAAATACTTTAAACACTTCTTAACAGAATAGAACCATTTAAAAATAAGTTATGCCTGATAAAGGTATAGGGATGGGTCCATACACCTCCCTTGATTTATCTTCTTAAAAATGATGCTATCAATAAAAATGATGTAAGCTGAATCTGATTTTCCCCTTGGAAGCCATGGGAAGGCGATGAAGCATCTGACGAAGGGCCTGGAGCCCATGATTTAATGAATGCTAGGAATTCATTAAAATGAAAGAAGTGAGAAACTGGAAGGAATTTTAAAAATCAACCAGAGACTCCATCTCTTCTATTTTACAAATATAGAATAGCAACCTTATACTCCACGGTCCATAAATCATATATTTAATGCTGAATAGTGTATAGTTTCCAAAAATATATGCAATCCAAATACTAATTCATCACACACAACTTCCATTTTCATGATAAGAACATACGAACACACTATAAAAAGTCTTTTTTAATATTTTTCATAATTTGTTCCTTATTTTTACTGTGCAAAGCAAAAATGGAAGGATCATTACACCTTGAGTCAAGAAACTGTAAACAATTTCTAGGGATTTTGAGAAAGCTTCTTGGGAAGGTAACTTTGGGGAATATTTGGGGGAGAGTTTTGGGTACATGGTTTAGGAAAGTTTGTTTTATTGTCTAATTTCCTAGCTTTATATCTGAAATTAATGCTGTTAGATTGAGGTAAAATAAACTTATATATTTGGTCTTTGCCCCCAGTTCCTGCTACAGATCTCTTAAAATGCTTGGAATTTCCTGAGTGATTGGAGTGTCTTTTTTTGGTCCTAAGGAGCCACTTTCAAAGATATCAACATATATGCTAGTGAAATGACCCAAGGTGGGGCCCGTAGATAGTTTCAGTATGGGGGCTGGTCACCAGAACGACCAAACAGGTGATTACAGCCTTGGAATTTTCAGTTTCCCTTTCCAGTGAGGGGGTGGTGGAGAGGAGATGGAGTTCAATCACCAATGGCCACTGATTTCATCAGTCATGTCTACTTAATGAAACTTCAATAAAAACTCTTGAACAATGAGATTCAGAGAGCTTTTGGGTCAGTGACATCAATGTGCCGGGAAGGATGGCATGGGGGCTTGGCACTGACACCCACTCCCGCCTCCAGTATCTCCCACACATGGCCATTCCTGAGTTGGATGCTTTATAATACACCGGTAAACATAAGTAAAGCTCTTTTCTAGGTTCTATGAATTGTGCTAGAGAATTATTACACCTGAAGGAGGGTCATGGAAACCCCTAAATTCGTAGCCAAGTTGGACAGGAGTGCATGTAGCCTAAGGATCTAGGACGTTTGACTGACATTTGAAGCACGTAGTCTTGTGGGGGCCAGCCCTCTAGGTGGTGATGGAATTGAATAGAATTTCAGGACCCTCAATTGGTGTGAGAAAATTGGAGAACTGGTGTTGGAATAAGGCATTTGTTGTGAAAGAAACCACATGGTTGGTGTCCGAAAAAAACACACATGGTGTATGCGAGGTTAGGATCTATTATGGGATAAATGTTTGCGCCCATGAGAAATTCATACACTGAAGTCCTAACCCCCAGTGTGATGGTATTTGGAAATGGAAATGGGGCCTTTGGGAGATAATTAGGTCATGAGGGTGCTACCCTCATGAATGGGATTAGTGTCTTTTAAGAGGATGAAGGGACCAGAGTCCCTTTTAGCCTCTTTTAGTCTCTTTTAGCCATGTGGGGATACAAAGAGAAGTCCGAAGTCTGCATCCTGGAAGAGGGTTCTCACCAGAACTTGGTGCTGGTGCCCTGACCCCAGACTTCCAGCCTCCAGAACTGTGATAAATCAATTTCCCTTGTTTATAAACCACTCCATTGTTTCCCAGTTGGTCAGATGATGCTACATTGCAGCACTTGTAACACTGTATCAAACTGCTTGTTTCTTTATCTGACCTACTGACAGGTGAGCACTTGGAGGAGTCAGTTGGGCCTTCATGCACCTGTGTTCCAAAAGCCACACATCAGGGGCAAATCTGAGTTCTGTGGGCTTAAGGCTTATATGGTTTGGGGAGGGGAGGGTTTTCAAAAGAATGCAAAATTCGGTGGGAAGAAATCACAACAAATTACAAATATTAAGAGCTGATAAATTACCACAAAATTTATAAAAATGAAATATTTTCATTTAACTGCCTGACTGCTCTATAATATTTTTTCCTACTTTTTTGATTCATACTTTTTGATTGCAACGTATGACACCAAGTTAGAAGTTCATTTTCCATAGGGATTAGAAAGATAGTTCATGCTTTTCTCCAAAATAGTTGATCAATAAGTTTTCTACTACTGGTAATTTTATTTTATTTTATTATTAAATTTTTTTTAACATTTCCTTATTTTTGAGAGAGAGAGAGAGAGAGAGAGAGAGAGAGAGAGAGAGAGAGAGTATGAGTGGGCAAGGGGCAGAGAGAGAGGGAGACACAGAATCTGAAGCAGGCTCCAGGCTCTGAGCTGTCAGCACAGAGCCTGACATGAGGCTTGAACCCACCAACCATGAGATCATGACCTGAGTTGAAGCTGGATGCTTAACTGACTGAGCCACCCAGGCACCCCTCTATTACTGGTTGTTTAAAAAAGTATCTTTCAGTTTCCCAACTCACTACTGACAAGTCATGTACATTTCTAGGAATGTTGTCTACTTTGGGAAAACCTCTTAACCAGGTTTCTCTCATATATAGGCTGATATTTCAGGGCACTTCAAGTTTTGTTTTGCAGTCACTAATCTTTTTTGTTTTTTAAAGTCTATTTTCATTTTGAGACAGACTTAGAGAGCAAGCAGGGGAGGGGCAGAGAGAGAGGGAGACAGAACACCAAGCAAGCTCTACGCTGTCAGCTGTCAGCACAGAGCCCAATGGGTGGCTCGAACCTAAGAATCATGAGATCACGATCTGAGCTGAAATCAAGAGTCAGACGCTTAAATGAGCCACCCAGGCACCCTGTATGCTGACTAATCTTAAATATTGTTTGAATTGACCAAAGTCTCATTTACCAGTGGATGTATCATCAATGGCCCCACACCTTCAGGTCACAACAATGGTGAGTTGGCATAGTGAAAGGTAGGAGTATTCCTACAAGGCATTCCTGAGCTGGGATGGCCAGCAACAACTGAACTATTCACAGAAATGACTGCCAACCACATGAACATATCCCACTGAACCCAAACAAAATGTATTCCTAACTTAACTTCCCTTAGATGGGTCCTTAAAGTGACCACGGACTTTATCCAAGGCCATCAGACAAAAGGGAAAATTGTGATAGAGGGTATGTCAGACTTGAAAGAGATAACAGCCCTAATCAATTGTGGTTAAAATATTTCACTTTTGCAAATTCTGTAAAAACCTATGACCACATGAATATATTGCTAGGTACCACATGAAGTAGCGAGTCCCTGAAGATCAAGCTTTTTGGGCTTCATATGAAATTCTCCTCTGCCTAGCACAGTGCCAGGCACAAAATAGGTCCTTCATAAGCACTTGAAGAGTGCATAAGTGAGAGAGGTCATCTGTGTGCTGCCTGTCAAAGGGAAGTAACTACACACGAGTGGGGAAGGAGGAAGGAAGCACTCTGAGTTCATTATTCTAAGTCAGGGACTGTCTGAGCTTTCCTGTTAAACGTTTGTTTCAACGTAGTAAAAGTAATAATAGGTTCCTCTGGTTGAAAACAGTGAAGTGATCACATCCCAATAGCTCTGAAAATAACTTTTGTAGCACATACCTCATGGTCTCTTCTTGCTACGTAAAAGCAAAGAGAGGGCTGGCAAATCCACTGGGGGATAAGAAGTTTTTCCAGTTCCTTGCTGCCTTGATTCTGAATATTCCTCTAGTCACTTAGTCTCATCGCCCTGGTGAGCATAACCATAATTTGGGGAAAAGTTCTTTAAAAACTTTGATATGATAAATTGTTTCTCATCATCAGATTAGGGCTTACATTTTATATTCATCAAATAAAAATGTGAAAACAAACTTTAAAAAATTTAATTGGCACTCGTAGGCACCATCAGGAAAATGCCTTCACAAACTGCTTAGGGAACATTTCTGATCATGAAAATAACAAACATTTCCAAAGTTTGAAAAAATAATGTTAAAAGTTCATATAAAATTATACCTCATCCTAATTATTTGGGCCATTTATATTCTAGCTGAAAAATGAGCTATGTGCTAATATTATGGAATACATTAAAGGTCTATGTTGCTGTGTAGCTTATTGTTTCTTTTATAGTCTCACTTCTGGGTTGTGCCCTAACTTGTGACTTATGGGGGCAAACAGTTGTGACCTTGTTGGGAGTCAGACAAGTCCAAAGTTGGAGAAAAGTAAAGCTAATAAAAATGAAAATAAAAATAGGCTATTTAAAGGATAAGGGCTCACAGATAGGCACACTGGGAACATACCCAGGTTAGAAGCCGATCCTTTGGATGTGTGCTTGTAGTTTGTCCAACACTAGGTAGTCAATCCTCTTTAAAGACTCTACATAGGAGATATTTACTATCATTGGGGTGCTACTCAGCATTGGACACCCCCTCCTATGTTCGGGGATTGAATGTCCTTTTGTGAGTCTTAGAGGGAAACAGTGCCTACTTCTCACTTTAGAGGCAGAAAATTCCAGATGCTCACGTCCCAGCTTCCATACTGCAAGACTGTGTCACAAAGTGGGCAAAGCCAATGAGAGATACCTTATACTTTGAATCAGTGGTGGAGAACATACATATTGCAGAGAATCTTTGTGTGTGTGTGTGTTTGTGTGTGTGTGTGTTGGGGGTTAGAGAGTGACAGTGTCACCACCTAGACCCCAAGACCTGGCTTTTACAATCCACCTGCTTGTACTTGCTAATCTTTGTCTTACATTTTCCCCTAAATTCTTCTTTCCCACTTTCCTCTTTAACTCAGGCAAATGAAAGCCGAAACCACCCCCCAGATGATGGCAAGTGCTCTAACAAAAATCTCTGGCCGGCCCAGACCTCCCAGATGGGTGCCTAAACTAGTGCCTGTGCAGATAGACCACGAAGTGACCTCTGGGATACCCTTGAATTACCTTTACCTGATTATAGTACTAAAATCTCTGCCCAGGGAGGAGCACAAGCCTCACTTACATAACATACAATGTATGTACAGAGGCATATTTCCTTAAGGTGCACATGCGACATTATGCCTGCCTCCACATGGGATGACAAGGCTTCCCTATCTAAATAGTCGCCCCGGGGTGCCTGAGTGGCTCCGTCTCTTGATTTCAGCTCCAGTCGTGATCTTGTGCTTCATGGGTTTGAGCCCAACATCAGGCTCTGCACTGACAGTGTGGAGTCTGCTTGGGATTCTCTGTCTCCCTCTCTCTCTGCCCCTCCCTCTCTCTCTCTCAAAAATAAATAAATAAAAAGTATGTATAAATAAATAAATAAATAAATAAATAAATAAATAAATAAAATATTTGACTTAACCCTAAACAAAAGCAACTCATCCACTCACCCTCTCTCAGGGAGTCATGGCTTTGGAAGTCATTCTCCGTGATCTCCTTATTGTTTTCAATACAAGTTTTCTTTGTGTCACAGCTCAACCTGGTACAGTTTCTGACTCACCGAGGAGCCAACCCACGTTAGTTTGGTTACAGCACCACCGAGGCGGGGGCAGTGTTGGGTGACATGGTTTTGGCCACGGTCCTGGCTGCTTTGTGCCCTCCTTGTTCTTACCCATTTTTCAAGCCTGGAAATTGCAGGAGTTACTCAAAATTGTTTCCAATTACTTTTTTCTGTCGCGCTTTCTTAAAAAAAAAAATTGTTTTTTGCTTAAATCAGCCAGAATTAATTTCTGTCGTGTGACATGTGTGACCAAATTGTAGCTCTGACAGCTTGGTCACAAGTAAATTGTTATTTTAGCGGGCTTGAAGGGCACTTTGAAATTTTGAGTAGTCTCTTTAAGTACAGTAGAACCTTGGATTGAGAGTAACTTGTTCTGCGAATGTTCTGAAAGACAAGCAAACATTTCTGATAAATTTTTAACTTGGTAAACAAGTGATGCCTTGCAATAACCACTAGTACGTGATGCCAAAGTCACATGATCACAACTGAGCCAAGGTCTTGAAATTCGCTATGATACACAAGTGCTTTGGATTATAAGCATGTTTCTGGAACGAATAATGCTCACAAACCAAGGTTTTCCTGTATTTAAATATAACTTTGTCCTGAATTTTAACCTTAAAAAAAATGGCAACATCTATTATGATCATTGACCCTCATGGTGACTAATTGGGGCACATATTGTGAATACAACTTTACAGCTTTGGAAACTGAGGCACAGAGAATTAAGTGCTCTGCCCAAGTAAAAAAGCCCATTTAATAGCAAACCTGAGAATGCTGAAATCCAGTCTTAGATCCTCTTTTCTCTTTCTTTCTTTCTTTCTTTCTTTCTTTCTTTCTTTCTTTCTTTCTTTCTTTCTTTCCTTCTTTCTTTCATAATCTTTTTTAAAAGTTTTTACTTATTTTGAGAGAGAAAGTGAAGGTGGGAGAGGGGCAGAGAGAGGGGCAGAGAAGGTGGGAGACGGGCATATTGAGTACCCACACTGTCAGTGCAGAGCCCAATGCGGGGCCCCAACTCACAAACTCACAACTCACAAACTCAGGTCATGACCTGAGCCGAAGTCCGACACTGAACTGACTGAATCACCCAAGCACCCCACTTTCATAATCTTTATCGTGAAAGCAAAAGAAAAGCAAAGAGAAAGGTGCAGTATCAGAACTCAATTCATATAAAGAGCAGAAAGATGAAGATCAGCCTATCTGGAGGTAGCTGATAACTTGAGGTAGCTCCTTCTGTCAAGGCAGCCCCCAAACTCTGAAACCAGGACCCGAAGGCAGCAGAAAGGGGATTTCAAGTCCCTCACTCGTTTTGCCGCTAAAGAGGCAAATCCAGAGATTCTTCCTTTCTCTGTGGCCGGGTGATGTAGACTGTGACCAATTGGTGGAGGACAGTCTCAAGATAATCAATCATCAGTTCTCTCTGTTTAAGAATGACCTCTGTAAGGTTATGTTAAGTGGAGCAATCACCTCTAAAAACACAGCCACGGAGTAGCGATCAGAAAGGTTTTCTCTCGCACAATTCCCAAAGGAGATATCTGTACCGCATAACATATTTAAAACAAACCTACTCTGAAGAATACATTCCGGTTCCCTCCTAATGCTTCTGCTTTATATAAAACTCAACTCTGTACAGGGTAACGTGAACACTCATCGCTCCCAGGATATCAACCCCCAAACGGTAATGTGCATTTAATGAGAATTTCAAGGAACGTTCCTTAATTTGGAAGAGGTGCTGTCTACAGGCAATGGTTGTAGTTATTGCAGACAACCACTGAGAGTTCAGCTGTTGTGTTAAAAATAAAAGGTCGGATTCCATCTTGGAGTTTCTCACAGATGATGTTCTATTCACACTGACACATAACAAAATGGCTTGGGAAGTTATTCTTTTGTGTACACTGCTCTAATTCCGGTTTTTGTCTAGATGTAGTTTAAAAATGTACGGCTGCTCATTTATATCCTCTATTATCTAGCTGCAGATGATGAACGGCAGATTGAACGCCACGTCAATACAACTGCTGTCTCTGCTTGTGGCTGCAGGGCCGGGGAAGGAGTCTGGCGAAAGGGAAAGCCTACTGTTTTCTTTTGAATAAGCTTTTTATTTTAGAACAGTTTTACATGTGCAGAATTGTTGTGAAGAAGGTACTAAGAGTTCCCATATCCCCCCCCCCCCACCGCATAGTTTCTCCTCGTGCTAACATTTTATGTTAGTACATTTGTTACAATTAATGACCCAATATTGACATATTATTGTGAACTAAAGTCCATAGTTTACTCAGACTTCCTCAGTTTTTCCCTAATGTCCTTTTTTCTGTTCTAGGATCCCATCTAGGATTCCACATACTTAATTGTCATGTCTCCTTAGGCTCTTGGCTGTGAGAGTCCCTCACCCTTTCCTTGCTTTTGATCACCTTTTGAGGAGTACTGGTCAGGTATTTCATAGAATGTTCCTTGAGTGAGATTTGTCTCATGTTTCTCTCACGATGAGACTGGGGTTATGGGTATGGGACTGACTTGATTTCTCTCCTGATTACTTAATTATTGTAATTTAGAAAGTAAAATTGAAGATCTAATATTCAAAGGTAGAGAGAGTCCCTAATGCAGGCAGGAAGTCTATAAATTCCAAACCTGCACCCGATGAGAAGGCAGGGAGAGGCTTTTTTGTCTGAGCCTTTGTCTTCTCATTGTTCCCCTGACAAATCAAATCACCCCAGACTGATGAGACTCTTCTCACATCAGGATATGAACCAGGCGATACTTGTCAGTAAAGGACAAGAGGAATTGCCAATTGTGTCAATCATACTGTCCAGTAGATTTTTATACAGCTTTGGTCTAGCTAAATATAGTTGTAATCCATTTCTGTTGCTAAGCGTCATATTTTTATTAGACAAGTTACTCTATTTGAAAATGCAAACAGAGTCTGGGTTTTGTAGTGAGGTGCCTGGAAAAAAAAAAAAAGGACTAAATGTCAGTGACTTTGGTCAGTTGGGCTTCCAGAATGGCGTGGTACAGTTTCCTAAATCCACCTTACAAACGAGTCCAGGGAATGACCTGCTTTCATCTTGCAGCCCGCTTTATTTTATTGCCATCTCTGTATGTCTTATTTCACATCTCTTTCCTGTCAGCTACAGAAAGGCTGAGCTACGGCTATGGCTGCTGAGCTCTGTCTATCCACAGTCATGTGGTTCAGGTGACAACGAAAGAAATAGCTCACTCAGATGAGCGAGGGCTCTCCAGAGCAGAGTAATCTATAGGAGAGGGAAACAAAAAGCTATTTAAAATCCTTCCTCATGAGGAGACTCTGGAAATATATTAGACAGTGCAAGGGGTCTACGGGTTGCTAAAAATTGCAGCAGGTGACCCACGGAGGTTTATGTAGAAAATTCTTCTTTGGCAGCTGAAGAAAAGCAGAGTGGGTATTTGTCTATCTCAGTGGCTTAAGAATAAGCTTCTCTTAAAGCAAGCATAGACTAAATGTATTAGTCAGTGCTCTCAGTTGCAAATGAGAAACCAACGGTAGGTTGTTTAAGCGGAAAAGGAATGTCTTTACGGAGGTCAACAAACGTGACCTGCCGTTTCTTTCTGTATGGCCCGCAAACCAAGAATAATTAAAAAATTTTTGAAGAGTATTTCATGACCCGTGAAAATGATAGGAAATTCAAACTTTAATGTCACAAGTAAATTGTTACTGGAAAACAGCCACACTCGTTTGTGTATCTATAGCTGCTCTCATGCTATCGTGGCAAAGCTGAATAGTTGTGACGAAGACTGTATGTCCCATAAAGCCTAAAATATTTACTAATGTCTTCGCCAGTTTGGCTGCCATAACAAAATACCACAGACTGACTGTCTTCATAACAGGAATTTATCTCCTCACATTCTGGACACTAGAAGTCCAAGGTCAAGGTGCCAGCACGGTTGGTTTCTGAGGCGTGCTTTCTCCTTGGATTGCAGATGGCTGCCTTCTTGCTGGTCCACGCATAGAAGGAAAGAAAAAAAGAGCAAGCTCTCTGGTGTCTCTGATTATAAGGGCACTGATATGGGCCCTACTCTCACCACCTCATCTAAACCTAATTACCTCCCCAATTCCCAATTTGAAATATCATCACATCGGGGGTTAGGGCCTCAACATATGAATTTGGGGGTGGGGAGACATAATTCAGTCCATAGCCCATTCTGTAAACTATCCCTTTACAGAAAAGTTTTTGCTAATCCCTGTATTAAATGATACTAGGACACACACGGATTGTCCAAGAGGGCCAGAGTATCATGCTACACACTGTTGGTGTCAACACAGCCAGGAAATTCACAAAATCACACTGTAAACTTGTTCAGGGAGACTCCATTTCCACCACCCCAAGGTACTGCTAATACTTCCAAACCCAGGCACTGGACAGAACTCTAGGATCCTCGGCAGTGCCGCCTCTGCGAACTGGAATGTTGCTCTTAGCACCTCATCAAAACAGATGCAGCCAGTGCCTGCTACTGGCCCACAGACATTTGATTTAAAGTCTGGTATGAGTGGGGGTACCTGGCTGGCTAAGTCAGAGGAACATGTGACTCTTGATCTTGGAGTCATGAGTCTGAGCCCCACATTGGGTGTGGAGATTACTTTTTTTTTTTTAATGTTTATTTATTTTTGAGAGAGACCGAGACAGAATGCGAGTGGGTTAGGGGCAGAAAGAGAGGGAGGCACAGAATCCCAAGCGGGCTCCAGGTTCTGAGCTGTCAGCACAGAGCCCGACGCGGGGCTTGAATCCACGAGCTGTGAGATCATGACATGAGCTGAAGTCAGACGCTCCACCGACTGAGCCACCCAGGCGCCCCTGGGTGTGGAGATTACTTAAATAAATGAACAAACAAACAAGCTTTAAATAAATAAATATTTAAAGTCTGGTACGGGTAGATCTGATTAGTGTATTCCAGGTCACATGTCTATGTTGCCCACAGCTGCAAGGGAGGCTGAGAGGAGTGTCTGATTTTTGCAATGATGGGGGTAGGGAACTCATAATGCGGGGAATTCCCTAAATACCTTATGATACTATCTAATGGCAGCACATAGTGTTAAAATGACTTGTTTCCCTTCCCTTCACATTGTTTCCCTTCACTTGTTTCCCTTGTCATTTCCCCTGACAATTGTTACCTCTTTTTTTTTTTTTTAATTTTTTTTTTCAACATTTATTTATTTTTGGGACAGAGAGAGACAGAGCATGAACGGGAGAGGGGCAGAGAGAGAGGGAGACACAGCATCGGAAACAGGCTCCAGGCTCCGAGCCATCAGCCCAGAGCCCGACGCGGGGCTCGAACTCACGGACCGCGAGATCGTGACCTGGCTGAAGTTGGACGCTTAACCGACTGCGCCACCCAGGCGCCCCAATTGTTACCTCTTCAACGAGCTCCTGTTCTCTTTGGGAAGTATCCCCAGGTGGCATCCCGATAGGACAAGTCTTCGTGGATCCAGAGATTGTTCTTGACAAAATGAGAAATGGAATAAAATGGGGACTCGGTGATTAGGAACCCTTCAGCAGTGGCATGACACGCTTGTGTCTCTCCTTCCTTTCCTTTCTAAATTTTCTTCACCGGAGATGAGCTGCTATCAGTCTCTCCCACTTTGGAATTAGGATTTTCCCCCTCATTCTGGGCCAGAATTTACTTTGATTCTTTTCGATCAAAACAACATGGACATTTGGGAATAACTAGAAAGGAAAAAAAATCAGAGGACCTCTTTAAAATCCCATGTCAGGTGAATTTCCACTTTTAGCCAAGGTAGGGTAACTAACAGACCAGCTTTGCCTTTGTGCCCAGAACAACCAAATCTACCCCTCCACCAAAACAAAAACAACAGCAACAATGACAACAAACAAAACCTCAAACCACAAAACCCCACATGAAATATATAAAACAGTAGGTTTCAAAAACTGGACGTCAGGCATTGTAAGATACAAGATGAGCCCTATAATCTACCTAGCTTACTGCCTTGGGAGAGTTTCTAGGTAACAGTGCAGGAAGGGGGCCCTGGGAGGACTCTGGCCCACTCTTGGTGTTGAGGATGGCCAGCTGAGAGTCCTGGGTGATCAAGAAGTCTAGTATTCCAGGGACGAAAGAGCTCCACAGCCAGAGGACTCTGGCAATCTGCAAAGAGCACCACTTGAGCACTAAGCAGAGTACTTGTCAGCCCAGATGAGCAAGAGAAGTGTCCCAGGCCGGAGAAAGAGCAGGCTTAATGATTTGAAAGAACAGTGCCCATTGGTAACACAGGCTCAGGAATACTGCCTGCTCCCACCAGCTATACTGGTAAACCTCAAAGTTCACAGGGCATTTAGGAGAGTATGCAGTAAGGTCTTAGTGGGGAACTGGTCTCACCTAACAAAACTTAAAAGCAAGATAAAAAATGTTTAATCTGTTTCCAAGTAATTTAACTGTATCCCAGGACAAAGCTCAAAAATATTTATAAGAATACAAAAATATCCAGCACCTAATAGAGTAAAAATCACAATATTTGCATCTATTGTTAAATAGTTAAACAGTTAAAACCTACTAGGCATACAAAGAAGCAGGAAAATACAGCCCCCGATAAGGAGAAAAATCAACCAATTGAAACTGATACAAAATTGACACAGATATAGGAATTAGTGATAAGGACATTAAAACAGTTATTATTATATTCCAGATGTTCAAGAAATTAAGCAGATACATGGGGGAAAAATGAAATTTCTAGAGATAAAGACTATAATATCTGAGATGAAAATTACACTGATGGGATTAGTGGCAGAAGAAAAGATTAATGAACTTGAGACACAGCAATAGAAACGAAACAGAGAAAAGAGGATTATAAAAAAAAGTGGAAAGAGAATCAGTGAGACAACTTCAAGCTTCCTCATATACCTGTAATCAGTGTTCCCAAGTGGGGGAGGGACAGAAAAACTATTTGAAGAAATGATAGCAGAAAATATTCCAGTTTATTCAAAAACTATAAACCCAGTAGATCCAAGAAATTCATTGAATTCTAAGCCCAAGAAACATGAAGAAAACCACACGAAGACACCTCAGAACCAAATTGCTCAAAATTAGCAACAAAGAGAAAATCTTAATAGCAGCCAGAGAAGAAAAGATACATTTTATATAGAAACTCAAAGATGGGGTGCCTGGGTGGCTCAGCTGGTTAAGCATCCAACTCTTGATTTCAGCTCAGGTCATGATCTCATGGTTCATGAGATCAAGCCCCACATCAGGCTCTATGCTGATAGCACAAAGCCTGATTGAGATTCTCACTCTCTCCTTCTCTCTCTTCCCCTCCCCCACTCTCTCTCTCTCTCAAAATAAATAAATAAAACTTAAAAAAAAAAAAACTCAAAGAAAAGAATGACAGAAACTTCATGGGAAACAATACAAGGATAAGATAGTGGAGCAAAATCTTTAAACTGTGGAAAAAACCCCACTAAACTATGACTTAGAAATTTATACCCAGGGAAAATATTTTTCAAAGAGGAAAGTAGAACAAACACTTGTTCATATATACAAAAACTGAAAGACTTTATCACTAATGGACAATAAATTATCACTACACTAAATTTTAAAGAAAACCTTTCAGGCAGAGGGAAAATAACATCACACGGAATTATGGACATACATAAGAATGCAGAGCAACAAAAATGGTAACTACATGAGCAAATATGTAAAATTTGCTTTTTTTTTTTTTTTTTTTTTTTTTTTTAGTAGGCTCAATGTTCAGCATGGAGCTTGAACTCAGGACCCCAAGATCAAGAGTTGCATGCTGTACGTACTGAGCCAGCAAGGTGCCCCATAAGATTATTTTTTAATGATTTGGATATCTTTAAAAGACAAAAATAATTCAATGTATTGTGGGGAATTATAACATATGCATGAGTAAAACATGAAAACAATAGCATAAGTGTTGGGAGGGAGACATGGAAGTATACCATTATAAAATTCTTAAAGCATATGTGAAGTGGTATAATATCACTTGAAAGTCAACTGTGATACACCTCCTATCTATCAAAATGGCTGAAATCAACAACACAAAAAACAATAGTTGTTGGTGAGGAACTGGAGAAAAAGGAATTCTCTTGCACTGTTGGTGGGAATGTAAACTGATGCAGCCACTGTGGAAAACAGTATGGAGGTTCCTCAAAAAAGTTAAAAATAGAACTTCCCAACAATCCAGCAATCATACTTCTAGCTGTTTACCCAAAGAATATAAAAACACTATTTCAAAGGGAGACATGCACTCCTATGTTTATAGCACCATTATTTACAGTAGCCAAGATATGGACCAAGTGTCCATTGGTTGATGAATAGATATTCATCATATCATGATGGATATGGATGGATGTCATATATATGGAATATTATTCAGCCATAAAAAAGAATGAAATCTTGCTATTTGCAGTGATATGGATGGGGCTAGAGAGTATAATAAATGAAATAAGTCAGTCAGAGAAAGACAAACACCATATGATTTCACTCATATGTGGAATTTAAGAAACAAAACATGAACAAGGGAAAAAAAAGAGAGACCATAAAACAGACTCTTGGGATGCCTGCGTGGCTCAGTTAGTTAAATGTTCAACACTTTTTTTTTTTTTAATATTTATTTATTTGGGGGAGAGTACAAATGGGGCAGGGCAGAGAGAAAGGGATAGGCTGACAGCAGTGAGCCCAGTGTGGGGCTCAAACCCACGAACCACAAGATCATGACCTGAGCCGAAGTCAGATGCTCAACCAACTGCATCCAACTCTTGATTGCAGCTCAGGTCATAATCCCAGGGTCATGAGATCAAGCCCCGAGTTGGGCTCTGTGCTGGGTGTGGAGCCTTCTCAAGATTCTCTCTCTCCCTCTCCCTCTGCCCCTTCCCTGCTCTCTCTCTCTCTCTCTCTCTCTCTCTCTCTCTCTCAATAAATAAATAAATAAATAAGTAAATAAAAATTTAAAAAAACCAGATTCTTAACTATAGAGAACAAACAGATGTTGGCTGGATGCGTGGTGGGTGGGGGATGGGTGAAATAGGTGAAGGGGATTAAGGAGTGTATTAGTTGTGATGAGCAATAGGTATTGTATAGAAGTTCTGAATCACTATAACATATCTGAAATTAATATAACACTGTATGTTAACTAAGTGGAATTAAAATAAGAACTTAAAAAAAAGAAGACTGTGATACGTTAAACATATACTGACAACCCTAAAACAGCCACTAAAATAACAAAACAAAAAGTTATAGCTAATAAGTCAACAAAGGAGATAAAATGAAATCAAAATACACTCAATCCAAAAGAAGACCAAAAAAACAAAAAGAGGAATCAAGAATATAGGGGTCAAATAGAAAACAAGAGGCAAAATGATAGATTTAAACCTAACCAGGCAATAATCACATTAAGTATGATGGACTAAACACCCTAATGAAAAGTCAGAGATTGTCAGGTTGGATAAAAAGGCAAGACCTTCCTTTATGCTGCCTAAAAGGAATCCATATTACATATAATGGACACAAATAGGTTAAAAGAAAAAGGAAGGGAAAGTATATACCTTATTAGCCCTAGTGAAAGAAAGCTGGAGAGCCTGTATAAATAAATGAAAAAGAAAATTTCAGAACAAAGAATATTGCCAAAGATAAAGATTATTTCATAATGATAAAGGGATCAATTCATCAACAGACCAAAATGATGAGCTGCAAGGAGAAATCAACAATTACGTCCAGAGATTTCGATAGTACCCTTTCAATAACTGATAGAGCAATACTAGCATCCAAGACTTAACTGGTTCAACAACCATCAGCAAAATAACATTCTTTTTAATTTCATACAAAATATTTACCAAGAAAGACCTTGGTATACATCTATATAACAGGTCTCAATAAATTTAATAATTTAAATATATTTTCTCTGACCACAGGGAAATTATAGTAGAAATCAAAAAGTTCCCAAATATCTGGAAATTAAATAACCACCTCTAAGTAACCCATGGGTCAGAAAAAAAAAGAGTCAAAAGAGAAATTAGCATTTTGACTTGGATGTAAATACAACACATCAAAATTTGTACAGTGCTGTTAAAGATGTACTTAGAAGACAATTTATGGATCCAAATGCCTATATTAGAAGAGAAAAAAAGACCCAAATTAATAACTTCCCTTTCCACCTTAAGAAACTAGGAAAAGAATGGGGCTCAGAGCCTGGAGCCTCCTTCGGATTCTGCGTCTCCCTCTCTCTCTGCCCTTCCCCTGCTTGCGCTTTGTCTCTCTGTCTCTCAAAAATAAACAAACATTTAAATTTTTTTTTTTTTTATTTAAAAAGAGAAACTAGGAAAAGAAGAGCAAATGAAACTCAAAGCAGGAAGAAAAATGGGAATAATAATGAGTGGAAATCGATGAAATAGAAAATCAATGAAACCCAATACTGGTTTATTACCCTTATTGGGAAATAGAGTCTTGCAAATGGGATTTGCAAGGCTTATATCTGATAAAGGACTTGCATCTAGAATATATTTTTAAAAAGACTTCAAAGCTCAACAATAAGAAAATAACCCAATTAAAAAAAATGGGCAACAGATTTGAAAAGACATGGATGGCAAATAAGCATATGAAAAGACAGTCAGCATCATTAGTTATTAGGAAAATTCTAATTAAAACCACATTTAGGGACACCTGGGTCAGTTGAGTGTCTGACTCAGTTCATGATCTCATGTTTCATGAGCTCGAGTCCCACATCCGGCTCACTGCTGTCAGGGCAGAACCCACTTCTGATTCTCTTCTGATCCTCTCTGTCCCCCTCTCGCCTGCTTTTGCTCTTTCTCTCTCTCTCAAAAGTAAATAAAACATTTAAAAAACACAATTAAATATCAGTATACACTTACTGAATGGCTAAAATTAGAAAGACTGACCATACCAAGTGTTGGTGGGAAAATAAAACAGTGTAACCACTTTGGAAAACAGTTTGTCAGATCCTAAAAAGTTGAACATACACCTACCATATGATCCAGACATTCATTCCTAGGTATTTACCAAAGAGAAAACAAAACATACATCCACAAAAATGTATGCATTAATGTTAATAGCATCTTCATGTGTAATGACTCCAAACTGAAAACAACCCAAATGTCCATCTATAGATGAGTGGATAAACTGTGGTATATGTACCCAATGGAATACTCCCTGGCAATAAAAAGGAATCACTATTGACACATGGATGAATCCCCAAATAATTATGCTGAGCAAAAGAACCAGACAAAAAAGACTACATACTGTATGAGTTCACTTACATAACATTCTAGAAAATTCATACTAATGTATGAGTTCACTTATATAACATTCTAGAAAATTCATACTAATGTATGAGTTCACTTATATAACATTCTAGAAAATTCATACTAAATTCAAACTAGTGTAGATCAGTGGTTTCCTGGTGGATGAGGAGATGGGAAGGTACAAGAGGAAGAGATTACAAAAGAGCATGAGGAAACTTTTGGAGGTTATGGATATTTAAACTATCTTGATTGTGGTGATGATTTCATGGGTGTATTCATGTCAAATTGTGCACATCAAGCATATGTTATTTATTTTATGTTAACTATACCTAATAAAAAATGAAGTATAGAAATAATAAATATCAGTTATGAAAAAATCAGTGTTAGGCATTGCCCATACCGTGTTTGACCTCCTAGCTCTTTGAAGCTGGGATTTTTAATCATCATAATGGTTCAAGCCCCAAACTGGTCGTTCTTTTGTGGAGTTTTGTCTGTTCTCTTACAGCCATGTCTCTACAAGCCATCCAAGGTGATAGGAAGGGGTGGGGGGCCATAGTGTTGAGCTTTTGTATTTCTCTCTTCAAGGCAGAAATTAAGGTCTCTTAGGGTCTTCCCATCACAATTCTCTTATCTCATTCAAGTCACTGCAGGCAGGTTTCTTTGTTTTATTTTATAGAAACATAAAGAGTGAGCATGATTCCTAAACAAAGTAGTATATTTGTAGATGTTCTTGTCCCTTGATGCAGATATAAAGCCTATCTTGTGAGAAAGGACAAAAAGATTCATATGTGCCTTGCTTGAGAACAATAGACAAATGTCACAGCCTGTTAATTCCATCTGCTTTCCAAGAGAAGAAAGAATTTGTACAATGAGGTGTCAGAGGGTCTTCAGGCCCCATGGTGGAGATTTTCCTGAGGGGATCCCTTAACAACCTTTTCTGTGTATTTAAGCCAATATGCTCTACCTCCTAGGGTAGTTTGCCTTATCTCTAACTATGGAATAAAAGGCTTTGTCTTATTAAGAGAATTTGAGGCATGGGGAGAATGGAAAGTATTTTGGTTGGTGGGGGTGGGGTGGGGTGAAGTCACATGGTTGCATACTTCCCGGCCATGATGAAATCATTCGTGTAGGGAAGAAACATTCAAAGTACCGTCATCTACCATATTCCACAGATCATTAGCTTTCCTGAGGCATTCAGTGACTGGAGCAGATAAATTGCTAGCAGAAGATAGTAAGGATCAAAAAAAAAAAAAAAAAAAAAAAAGCAGACAGGTTCAACTTTATAGGCCATATATTTCCATTCTTTCTTTTCTGGATTTGTGGGGATATGTCTGCATAGCAAGGGGTGGCCCATTCCTCCCTTGCTTAGCAAAATTTCCCAAGCCTCAGCTGCTTCCCAGTCTCCAGGATCTCTATCTCAGCATGTCAATAGGCAGGCTACTGTGCAATGTGATGTGTGGGTGTCCAAAGGACTCCCCACCCAACAAACTCTATTCCTTCAGGATGATTCTAGCATGTTTTCTAGTCTTCTGCCCATGTGGAGTGTGTCAGAGGGATCCTCGAAGGGGAGTCAGGACTGCAGACCCTACTCCTGGCAAGTTTTCCTGACAGGGAACTGGGCTTTGGTCCCAATCAGCTGGATGGGGCTGGGATGCATTTTGCATGCCCAGGCCCCCAGGATATGGGTTCTTGCTTCATGAGACTACAGAACTGAGGGTCAGTTCCATGGCTGGGGATATGTGTGAAAAGTAGTGTGGGGATTTCGTATTATGCCTGAAAATGACTATGGAACTCTAGGGAGAGCCTCAAAAATGAATAAAAATAAAAATATTATTTCAGTAATGTAAGTTCTCCTCAGAGGAAGCACCTCAGAGAATATTTTCAAAGGTAAGATGGTAAGATATGAATAAAGTGAAAAGTGTTACTTTTATCTCTGTTACTTGATGGGCAACATTAAGCTATTCCATTCTTTAAGGCCTAGTCATCAGTCCCAGAAATCTACTGAGTACAGGAAAACTGTGGGTGGACCTAAAACATTAAAATAAACCATATTGTTCAACCTTCAGTAAAACTCAACTCTACATTTTGTTCCCCTTCGAAAAGTACCTAGTGAATTAGTTTGAACAGAAACGAACCCAAAACGTAATTCAATTGAGAAATAAATACACAAACGTGAAAAATATTCAACAATAAAAAAGGAGACTACAATGAAAGTAGTTTCTCATCTAATCTCTGTCCCTTGTTCTCCTGTCTCCTCCATGGAGCCTTGTTAACAATGACTTAATCTATACATAATCTGTACCTGATATTGATGTATACATTGTGTGCATACGTGTATACACACACATACTCAGAGCACATAGAGCACTAGGTAGATATACAGATATCTCCTATGCCCTTTTTATGGTTGTCAATTTCTTGACAAATATATATAATGTATAAATGATGGACAAAGATTATGACTAACATGAAGAGCCATGGTACTGCAAACGGATACATGCTCAAACGGGGAAGTCACCATAGAGTTGAATAAAATAAGTATTTACAAAATTGCAAGCAGGTTTAGGGAAACCAGTAAAGGATAATGCAGTACTCAATGGTTTATACAGGTTTGTGTGATTTTGTGTCTAAGGCATACTCAATTTTTAAAACCTTTAAGAAAAAGAAGGCAAAATCATTGATACAAAAAAAATGTAGAGTTTAAGATGAGAAAGAAAGCATATCAAATCACAAATCTATAAAACTATAAATACCACATGTCATAAAATCTAGGTAATACTATCCTCTCATATCACTATTAAATGTATCACATCTCTTTAATACTCTTTGCCTACTTTTTTGTTTTTGTTTTTATTTTGCTACATGCTCTTTTTTTTTTTAATATATGAAACTTATTGTCAAATTGGTTTCCATACAACACCCAGTTCTCATCCCAACAGGTGCCCTCCTCAATACCCATCACCCACCCCTCCCACCCCCCATCAGCCCTCAGTTTGTTCTCAGTTTTTTGGTTTTTTTAAATTTTTTTTTAACATTTATTTATTTTTGAGACAGAGAGAGACAGAGCATGAACGGGGGAGGGGCAGAGAGAGAGGGAGACACAGAATCGGAAGCAGACTCCAGGCTCCGAGCCATCAGCCCAGAGCCTGACGTGGGGCTCGAACTCAGGGAGCGAGAGATCGTGACCTGAGCCGAAGTAAAACGCTCAACTGACTGAGCCACCCAGGCGCCCCTGTTCTCAGTTTTTAAGAGTCTCTAATGCTTTGGATCTCTCCCACTCTAACCTCTTTTTTTTTTCCTTCCCCTCCCCCATGGGTTCCTGTTAAGTTTCTCAGGATCCACATAAGAGTGAACACATATGGTATCTGTCTTTCTCTGTATGGCTTATTTCACTTAGCATCACACTCTCCAGTTCCATCCACGTTGCTACAAAAGGCCATATTTCATTCTTTCTCATTGTCAAGTAGTATTCCATTGTGTATATAAACCACAATTTCTTTATCCATTCATCAGTTGATGGACATTTAGGCTCTTTCCATAATTTGGCTATTGTTGAGAGTGCTGCTATAAACATTGCTCTTTGATCACCACTTCACATGGCATTGACATTATCCTCCATGGAAAGAATAGAAAGTTAAATTAGTCTTTCCTCTCACATAGTCTCTTTCTGGATCAATTGGTCCATGAGTTCCTCCCTATAAAAACGAAGAGAGTCCGGTGTCACAGTTGGAAAAACAAATTATAGCACATGTCCTGCCAAGCATTGGTCAGAGACACCATTTTTTTTTTTTTTTTTTTTTTTTTTTTTTTTAGAGAGATACCTTTTATTTTAAGTGCAAAGGCCAAGGCATTTTATAAAACTGGGGAAACTCAGTCCACCTTCCATGCCTAAGAATGGTTTTGTCATTTCCTTCTGCCTTCAGTGGCTCCTTATCCCTTCAGGATAAGATCTAAACTTCTCTGCACGACAAAGGAGGCTCTGCATCCTCCTATTCCTTCTCACCAGCCTGGCCTCACCCCTTACCACCTTCCTTGCACCACCTCTGCCCATTCCGTACAGGTTTAAATAATTTGCCTATGGCTACTTCAACCTGGTTCTGATGCCAGAAATTCGTGTTGTTTACCACATGATGCTATTCTCCTCGCAGGTTAAATTGTGTGGTTTGGGTAGCACTCAAGCCAGCTGCATATGGCATGCTGATCTAACTTTTTCTGAAATAATGTACTGGTCTTCATTTCTTGACAGATCAAAACCCCATTATGTTTCTGACCCATCCCCACCCCCTCTCCCCCACTGAAATTGCTCTTTTTCAAGGTCACAAGTGATCTCTTTGCTGCCAAATCTATTGGCCACTTTAATCTTTTTGGCTCTCAAAAGTTTTCCACAAAGTTGGCTGTCTCTTCATTCTGGAAATAATTTTCTCTCTCTTCTTTTGTGACAAACCATCCTCTCAGGTTTTTTCTTGCCTCACTGGGCACTCACTCGGTCTCAGTTCCCTTTTCTGACTCTTTCTCCGCTTACCTACCTAAATACTGACCTTCTTCAGAATGAGGTTTTGAACTAAACTCTGCTTACCCCCTGCCCTGAGTGAACTCACCCAGTCCCAGGAAAGTAGATAGGATCCATATGCTGTTTGCCGATTAGCATGTCTCCGGCTCAGTTGTCTGCTTACGCTCATGTGTCCAACAAACTACTTGATCTCTCTACTCAATTGCTTCACTTTTATGCCCTCAGTTTTCACTGGCATCTCTTCATTTCTCCCTTCAAAGATGTTCCCCTTCTAGTGGTCCAGTTACTATTTGCTGTGTGACAAACCACTTCAAATCTTAATAGGTCAGGAATTCAGACAGGGCATAGCAGGAATGATTTATCTCTGCATCAAGATATCTTGGGTCTTCAGCTGGAGAGACTCAGGGACTGGGGGGGGGGGAGTGACCTAATAATGAGGGGCTAGAATTATCTGGAGACATCTTCTATCACACATCTGACCGTTGATGCTGGCTGTCGACTAGGACCTCAGCTGGGGCTGTTGACCAGAAAATTTACACAGGGACGATTTATGTGCCCAGGCTCCTTCATAGCCTAGGGAAGCCCCAGGATAGGTGGACTTCTGACATGGTGGATCAAGCAAAGTTCCCGCAGAGAAGGTATGGCCTTCTGTGGTCGAAAGGCAGAAGTCCCAGGGTCAACTCCAGTGTTACTCTATTGGTAGAAGTAGTCACAAGCCTGCCCAAACTCAGGAGAAAGGGATGTAGATCCTGCTTCTTAGTGGGATATATCTATCTATCCCTCATACAAGTTACCATTCCCTTGCACCTCCTAACTGGTCTCCCTGCTTCCATTTTGTTCCATTCCAATACACTTTCCAATATCACAAAGTGATCTTACTGAAATGTCAAATTTTTTTCTCTTGCTTGAAAGCCATCAATTTCCCAGTGCACTCAGAATAAGATCTTAACTTCTTGTCTCTCCAACCTCATCTAAGGTCACTCTTCCCTTGACTCATCACACTACACCAGATGTATGCTCCTTCTTTTCTACTTTATGGCCTTTGTACTTGCTGTTACCTCTGCCTGAGACATTCTTGGCTTCCCTGGTGTTGTTTACATATGGCTAGCTCCTTCTCATCCATCAAGACTTGGCTCTATGTGACCTAACCACTAATTATAGTGAACTTTATTCACTTTAGTGACCTTTTTGTTCACTCTCTTATCACCCTGTTTATTTTCCTCAGGGCTCATTTACAATATTTAAGTATAATATTTATTTGTGTTCTTGTTTATGTTGGGACTTCTCTATTAGAATGTAAACTCCATGAGGGTCTCTTTAACTGTTTTATCTTCAGCACCCACAGTGCCTGGCACATAGTAGATACTGAGAAAATATTTGTTGAATATAATAAATAGATAGATGATGGATGGATGGGTGGATGGATGAATGGATGAATGATCTATTTATCCAATGGCAGCAAAAGAAGACACACTTCCTCCTGAGTGCCTTTTTAGCCAAGAAGAAAAACAGTTTCCTTAAGAAGTCCTTCCCCCATGAGATCCCAGGTCCATTTCCCAGCCTTCTTAAGATTCCCAGGCTTCTTGAGATTCTAGACATCAGATCCAGGACCTAGAATGGACCTGCCATCCTGGATCACACTCTGTCCCTGGAAGAGGTATGCTTATCAAATGATCAAAGCAATAGGTCACCTGCTCCCTCTTAGAGGCAGTGACATTAAACCATGCTGGTTTCTGGAGCTCAGAGAGGTCCTTAATGGGTTTCCTAACATCCTCATTTTCATTCAGGCAGCCATTTGAGGCCAGGCCTGACCATCTACTTTTAGATCATCATCTTTGTAAACATCTTGCAATTCCAATCATTCAAAAACACAGACACAATGGTTTCCAAATACTTTGAGCTCATTACAACATCTCATTTATGCTTTTAATCCCCACTCATCTAAGAGCTATCGGCATCTATTTGATTTTCTCCAACAAAAGAGAATCAGAATGAAGTAATTTCGAAAGCATTTTTTGAGACTTTGGGTATTTCCTTAAACTTAGTAAACACCTTCAGGTGTCAAAAGACCAGCACTCCAAATCACTCATCTAAAGGCTTTTTTTTTTTTTTTTTTAATGTTTATTTATTTTTGAGAGAGAAAGAGCACGAGCAGGGGAGGTACAGAGAGAGAAGACACAGAATCCAAAGCAGGCTCCAGGCTCTGATTTGTTGGCACAGAACCCGTTGCGGGGCTCAAATTCATGGACCACAAGATCATGACCTGAGCTGAAGTTGGACGCTCAACCGACTGAGCCACCCAGGTGCCCCTACAGGCTTCTTGACAATCTCATCAGTACTGAAGGTTGGTTTACCCTTTCATTTGGCCTTATCAAGATGTTGTTTTTTTTCTCTTTTATTCACACTGGGTGTTCAGCCAAGGAAATGTATTTCCAGTTTCCCTTCAAGGAAAGTTTTGTTTTTATTGTTTTCACTGCACTTCTTTTTCTTTATTTTTTTCTTACTTTATGATAGCTTGCCATGTTCTCTCTATAGTTTATTCTTAAAACAGCATTTAAGCTTTTTACAACTTGCTACCTTTACTGATAACAAAATGGAAGCTTATTTGTCTTCTTCCCTTTGAAACTCAGGGTGGATTTGTCAAGTGTGATGTTTAAAAAAAAAAAACCAACAAACCAACTGTATCTGTTTGGCAAAGATTCACTGCTGCATTTGCGATTCTCCTCTCTAGTACATTTCCTGGGACTGACAGTTTTTTGGTCTATTTCACTGGCTGCTGTTAACATGTTCCCTTACACTGTCTCATTCCCAATGGTTTGGTAGCGATGTCTGCGATGAATGAGTTCTGGTGAACTGGAAAATAGATTTAACACCTGGAACTCTCCACACTGTCCCTCAGCCCTTGTATAAGCCACTTCTCATCCTTTACCTGTTGCGAAGAGCCAGACAACTTACTCTAATACCAATTCAACTGTCTACAAGTGGAGATTGTGAAACTTTTATGAGCGCAAAGCATGGCTGCTATGTATGGGATTTTCTCTGCTACGTTTTCCCCTTGGAAAGTTTAAAATTTAACTTTTCTGATAGGGAAAAGTTTTATGGTAAGGGATAGTGTTATGGTAAGGAAAAAGAGAGAGTGAATGTTAATGAGCAACATTTTTATCAGTTCTCTCAGGCTTTACCCAAACTATTCAACTATCTTATTTCTAAGAAGAATTCTACAAATCCTTTTCAGATGGAAATCCTTTGGACGGGTGCCTTATAGACCAACCTTGAGAACAATTTAATGTGACTGGCCTTTTATTGTTTTCAGTTCCTTCAAAGAAAGACAAATATTTACTACATCTGATACTTTGTCTCTAGTCAACTGATTTTCTAAAAAGACAAGGTCTTTTTGAGTACTTTATTTTCTCCTAAGTACTCTGAAAAGTATTCTGTTTTGCAGTGCTCTTCATAATGTTCCATCTGTTCTGATTTTTCAGAAGCTTTTTTTTTTTTAAATCTCCTCAGAAAATTCAATGAAAAAAGGTAAAGGCTTTACTGCCAGTAAATTTTTGTTTCTCTTCTTTCTGGGAAAGAGCCAGTTTGAGTTTAAAAATAGACCTGAGAAATGTCTACAGCTTGAGATTCATTCAATCCACTAATATTTGCTCTAGAATAATAAGGATATTTGATACATCTGAACTAAAATGATCCCCATATTTGTCACCTTTCCATTTCACATCAGATAAAACACCATAGCAGCCTTCTGTCAAAGCAAATTCCATTATGTTAACCACCCCCTCTCTCTTATTTTTAATTTATCCTGAAAAATGTGAAGCTGGTAGTTTAGGTCATTCTAAGCATCCTATGTTAAACATTTGCCCATTGATGCTGTTTATTATTGATTTCCAATAGCAGTTACTGTGGTCCTAATATCAGATACCCACTAGGATAAAAATATTGGGGCAATAAAAAGAATAACTTAATTTTAAAGTTTTTTTTTTTAATCAGCAATATTGAGCAATAACTGACTACAGTAAAATACCCAAAAGTTAAGTGTACAATTAATGAATTCTCATAAGTGCGTATATTTGCTTAACAACCCTCACAGTTATGGTATAGAACATTTCTGTCAAACTAAAAGATTCCCTTCTGCCCCTTTGCAATTCTCTTCCTATCTTTGGCAGCAAGGAACCACTAATCTGCTTTCAGTAACTCTAGTTTGACTTTTCCAGTATGTTACATAAACGGAATCACACACTGTGTGGTCTTTCATGTCTGCCTTCTTTTACTTAGCATAACACTTTCGGATTCATCCATGGTGTTGTGTATATGAGTAGCATGTTCCTTTTTATTGCTGAGGAGTATTCCACTGTATGGACATGGCAGACATTGTCTATTCAGTCATCAGTTGGTGAACATTCAGGTGATTCCAGTTTTTGACGATTATCAATAAAGTTGTTAGGAATATTCAAGTACGCGTGAAGTATATTTTCATTTCTCTTGGGTGACTGTCTACGAGTGAGACTGCTGGATCGTATGGTAAGTGCATGTTTCATTTTATAAGAAATAGCCACATTGTTTTCTATAGTGGATGCACAATTTTGCATTCCCACCGGCAATGTACAAACATTGTGTCTGTTCCACATTCTTGCCAACACTTGGTATTGTCAGTGTTTTTGAATTTTAGCCATTTTACTGCCTGTGTAGTGGTATTTTATTGCCATTTTAATTTGCACTTCCCTAATGACTAATGATACTAGACATCTTTTTATGCACTTGCTATGTTCTTCTTTGGTGACATGTCCTCAAATCTTTTGCCTTTATTTTATGTATTTTTAAAAAATATCTATTTATTTATTTTCAGAGAGAGGGAGTAGGGTACAGCTCAGAGCATCAGCACAGAGCCTGACGTGGGGCTCAATCTCACAAATTATGAGATTATGACCTGAGCTGGAACCAAGAGTCAGAAGCTCAACCAGCTGAGCCACCCAGGTGCCCCTCAAATCTTTTGTCTTAAAAAATAAATCAGGTTATCTCCTTGGTACTGAGGTTTAAGAGTTCTTTGTTTTGGCTATAAGAGCTTTATCAGATTTATGTTTTAGAAATACTTTCTTCCAAAAGAATGATGTAGGTTAGCCAAAACCCAGAGGATTTCTGATAAGTTGGTAAACCTAAAATTGCAGCTACTTGGGGCGCCTGGGTGACTACTTGGTTAAGCATTTGACTTGGTTTCAGGTCAGATCATGATCTCAAGGTTTGTGGGTTTGAGCCCTGCATTGGGCTCCATGCTGACAACGTGGAGCCTACTTGGGATTCTCCCTCTTCCTCTCTCTGACACCCACCCCTCCACACTCATGCTTGCACTCTCTCTCTCTCAAAATAAATAAATAAATAAAATTGTGGCTTCTTGAATTTCTAATGTCAAATTAGAGTTCTATATATTAATACACTGATACTTTGATGTAGACTTAGGAACAATGTCGAAAGACCTCTATAAAAAGATGATTTGGATGCTTTGCCCTTGAAGCAGTTCATCTATGCATACAAAATCAGTTCTAAAGGAGCTGTAGGTAAATTCCCATATAAAATGCTTCCAGACTGAAGTAAATATTCCCCACAGTGGGGATGGATTTAAATTATGGCAGCTCTAATGCTTACAGGAAAAGTAGAGTATACTCTAGGAAGGGAGGGAGATAAAGGACACTTAGGTAGGCAAGCTCCTGTGTGTCCTCTTCTGGGTTTTCTCTTAATCTCCTTAAAATACATTTTTTCTCTTTTTCTTGGTAGCTTTTAAGTTTTACATAATTTCAAACTTACAGAAAAGCTGAAAGAAAAAATACAAGGAACTCCTAAATATTCTTTATTTAAATTCACCAGTGTTTACATTTTACCCTAACTTAAATGCATTTTACATTTAATTTTTTAAGTATTTCATAGAGAAATTATGGTCTAGTTCTTTTTTAGTGTTAATTTATTTATTTTTGAAAGAGAGAGAGAGAAAAAAAACATGCATATGTCGGGGAGGAGCAGAGAGAGAGGGAGACAGAGACAGAGATTCCTTGCTGTCAGCACAGAGACTGACTCAGGGCGTGAACTCATGAACCGTGAGATTATGATCTGAGCCGAAATCAAGAGTTGGACACTTAACCAACTGAGCCACACAGGTGCCCCAAGGCCTAGTTCTTTTTGAAGTTTTTATTTCCATTCGTCTCTAGCCTAAGTGGTAGAAAAAGTAGCAATTAACACCCTAATTAAAATCCTAAAAGACAGAGACACAAAGAATCCTGTCACAGAACGCTGGAGACCCAGCACTATCCATAGCCACCGTCATGAAGCCAACCACCATTCAGCTGTGTAGTCTAGCTTTGCAGCCCGTTTCCTGACCTCTTCCTGGTATGGTTGGCTCCTACTACAGGCCATTGTACTTGACTTTTAGTTTTGATGACTGATATTGCTTTTAACGACCTAATCTTTGGTGTGTTCTCAACCATTGGTAATTCTGGGAAACAGCCAACCCAGTTCAGCTCACCAGGGACCTTAACCTGGTACCCTGCTTTGCCTAAGCCCTAACAGCAGGCAACTTAGCAAGCAGCAGTATTTGCAAGGAGGCACAACTAGTGATACTAGGTATCCCAGCACTGAGAACCAGAGAACCAAGACATATGAGTGCTGAAAGGACCTTGAAATCATTCAATACAACTCTTTCATCTTCAGATGAGGACACTGAGACCCCAAGAGATTTAATACTTTATCCAAGGTCACAAGTAAGTTGGTAGCCAAGGCATGACTAAAATTCTAGTTTCGTGCTTTTTCTACAATATAATGTTGCCTCTAATAGTTATTACTACTAATAATTAATTTTCAGCTGCAAAAACTCATGTGTTCACTCATGAAGTTAACATATATCTATTGAGCATTTACAAAGTTCTACGTACAAGGTATACAATATATTTAATCTGCCTTCCCAGATCTTACTTTCTGGCAGAGAAATAGATGATTAAAAAGTAATTATGCACAGCAGAAAACAGTAGAGAAGTTCCTCAAAAAATTCAAAGAAGTTCCACTTCTGGAACTGAAAGCAGGGACTCGAACAGATATCTTTATACAGTATTAGTTCAAACTGCCATAAAAAATACCACAGACTGGGTGCCTTACACAACATAAATTTATTTTCTCACAGTTTTGGAGAAGTCCAAGCCCAATGTGGTATCAGGGTGTGTTTCTGATGAGGTCTGTCTTCCTAGCTTGTAGACAGCTGCCTTCTTGTGTCCTCACCTAGCCTCTTCTCTGTGCATGCAGACAAATCAATCTCTGGTGTCTTTCCTCTTCTCTTAAGGACATCAGTCGTATCAGATTAGGGTCCCACACTTATGATGTCATTTAACTTTAATTATCTCGCTAAAGGCCCTATCTCTAAATATAGTCATAATGCGGGCTAGAGCTTTAACATGAATTTTATGGAGACACAATTTAGTCCATAACATATACCAATATTCAGAGCAGCACTAATCATAGACAAAAGGTGGAAACATCTAAATGTCCATTGATAGGTGAAGGGATAATCAAAATGTGAAATATACCTACAATGGAATATTATTATTATTATTATTTTTCAACGTTTATTTATTTTTGGGACAGAGAGAGACAGAGCATGAACGGGGGAAGGGCAGAGAGAGAGGGAGACACAGAATCAGAAACAGGCTCCAGGCTCTGAGCCATCAGCCCAGAGCCCAATGCGGGGCTCGAACTCACAGACCGCGAGATCGTGACCTGGCTGAAGTCGGACGCTTAACCGACTGCGCCACCCAGGCGCCCCTGGAATATTATTCAGCCTTCAAGAAGACAGATATTCTGACACATGCTACAATATGGATGAGGCTTGAGGCTATGACGCCAAGTGAAATAAGTCAGACACAATAGGATACATATATGATTCTACATACATGAGGTACCTAGAATAGTCAAATTCATGGAGACAGAGAGCAGAACAGTAGTTTTCAAAGACTGAGGAGAAGGGGAAATGGGAGTTATTGTTTGATGGGTACTGGATTTCAGTTTGGGATGATGGAAAAGTTGTGGAGGAGGGTGATGGTGATGGTGGCACAACAATGTAGATTTACTTAATGCCACTGAACTGTACACTTGAAACAGTTAAGTGTAAGTTTTATGATATGCATATTTTACTATGATAAAACAAAAATGTAATTTTGACTTCAGTATGTGGCCATAATACTGAGAAACTGGATTTACTCTCCACTTAAAATTGAAAAGCAAGTGTTTGCTTCAGCAGCACATCCACAAAAATTGGAATGATACAGAGAAGATTAGCATGGCCACTTTTGCAGGGATGACACCCAAATTCACGAAGCATTCCATTAAAAAGAAAAATTAAGGGGCAGCTGCGTGGCTCAGTCAGTTGAGCATCCAACTCTTGGTTTTGGCTCAGGTCATGATCCCGGGGTCATGGGATCCAGTCCTATGTCAGGTTCCATGCTGAGCATGGAGTCTGCTTGGAATTCTTTCTCTCTCTCCCTCCTCCCTCTGCCCCTTCCCCTGCCCCCCCCCCCTTTTTCTCTCTAAAATAAAATTAAGAAACAAGACAAAATATGAAGCAATGGTTTTTAGATACCGGACACTCAAAACCTAGGACAATAATCCCTCAGAGAAAAGAAATAGATGAGGTGAGCCCTACGATAGCTAGTTTAATGCCTACAGAGTTTCCAGGCTATAGCACAGGGAGGAAAATCCCAAACAGAGCCCAGAAATCTCCCTGAGTTGAGTAGCCAGGGTTGTGGATTTGGAGGAACCAAGGCATACAGAATTCACAGGGTAGGGCCAGAGAAGAGAGAGCTGCACAGAGAGAGAGAGCAAGGGCTTCAGAAAACTGTGGTTCCTTTTTAGTCTTCAGGCAAGAACTAACTGGACATGTGAATGAAGAATGTACCCAAATAAGGGAAAAGACCCACTGGAAAGGAGCACACAGACAATCATCAGACTTCACACAGGGCCTGGAATAATTTATGTTCCCAGCACCCTGAGTGGACCCTGAGTGGACAAATCTTGTGCTACACTGGTCATCGAGAAGAATGCTCATAAGGGTATTGGTATTTGTATGGCCAAACTCAAAACCCTAATCTAATCATTTAAAAAATCAGGAAACCTAATAAAGGAGCATCCTGTTATAACCTAACCAGTGTCTCTGAAAACCTCAACCAGTGTCTTTGAAAACCATCAAAAACAAGGAAATTCTAAAAAACTGTCAGCCAAGAGGAGCCTAAGGAGACATGACAAATAAATTTAATTTGATATACTAGGAGAATCCTGAAAAAAAAGTATATTATGGGAAGGTTAAAGGAATCTGAATAAACTTTAGCTGATAATAATATATCAATATTGTATCAATATTGGTTCATTAATTATAACAAAAATACCATACTGATGTAAGATGTTTATAATAGGGGAAACTGGATGTCAGGTGGGAGTGAGTGCCATGGTTAATATGGGAACTTTTTATACTATTATATTAGTCTTCTATAGTTATAACAAAATACCATAGATTGGGGGCTTAAACCACAGAAACTTATTTTCTCACAGCTCTGGAGGCAGGAAGTCTAAGAGCATGGTGCCTTCAGGGTTGGTTTCTAGTGAGATCTCTTTTTGGCTTGTAGACAGCTGCCTTCTTACTGTGTCCTCACTTGGACTTTCCTCTGTGCATGCATGTGGAGAGAGATTGATCTCTGGTGTCTCTTCCTCTTCCTACAAGGACACATGCTATGGCCTCACCCTTAGGACATCACTTAACCTTAATTATCTTCCTAAATGCCCTATTTCCAAATACAGTCACATTAGAGTTAGAGCTTCATATGAATTTTGAAGGGACAATTCAGGCCATAACAGAAGAAAGAGATGGGTGGTGCGCTTGGGTGGCTCAGTTGGTTAAGTGTCTGACTCTTGATTTGGACTCAGGTCATGATTTCACGGTTCATGAGATCCAGCCCCACATTGGGCTCTGTGCTGCCAGCACGGATCCTGCTTGGGATTCTCTTTCTTCCTCTTTATCTGCCCCTCCCCCACTTGTGCTCTCCTCTCTCTCTCTCTCTCTCAAAATAAATAAATAAACTTAAAAAAAAAAAAAGAGACAGAGAAAAAGAGATGGGAGTACAAGACATTTTGAAGAAATAATGGCTGAAAATTTTCCAAATTTAATGAAAATCCTAAACCCATAGATCTAAGAAGCTCAACAAACCCAAGTGTAAGAAACAAGAGAGAAGTACACCAAAGTACACATCTGAATCAACTTGTTCAAAACCAGCAAAAAGAGAAAAATCTTAGAAACTGCCAGAAAAACAAAGATAAGAATGACGGTAAACCAGTAAAGTTCTTGTCTGAAAAAATGCAAACAAGAAGACAATGAAGCAACATGCTTAAAGTACTGACAGAGGGGCTCCTGGGTGGCTCAGTCCATTAAGCATAGGACTTTTGATTTTGGCTCAGGTCATGATCTCACAGTTTGTGAAATCGAGCCCTGAGTCAGGCTCTGTGCTGACAGCATTGAGCCTGCTTGGAATTCTCTCTCTCTCCCTCTCTCTCTGCCCTTCCCTCCCTTGCATGCACATGCACCATCTCTTTCTCTCTCAAAATAAATAAATTTATTAAAAAAAAGTACTGAAAGAAAACAAAAAACGACCAAAAAGCAAACAAAAAAACCCTGTCATCCTAGAATTTTATACCCAGTGAAAACATCTTTCAAAGCGAAAGGACAAATAAAGATTTCTTCAGGTATACAAAAGCTGAAAAGATTTGCACCAGTGGATCTGTACTACAAGAAATGCTAAAGGACATTCAGGAAGAAGGAAAATTATACCAGTTGAAAATCAGGATTGCACAAAGGAAACAAGACCACCAGTAATGGTAACTCTATGGGAGGATATAAAAGACTGTTTCTGGCTGTTCTTTTTAATTTTTTTTTTTTCAACGTTTTTTTAAATTTATTTTTGGGACAGAGAGAGACAGAGCATGAACGGGGGAGGGGCAGAGAGAGAGGGAGACACAGAATCAGAAACAGGCTCCAGGCTATGAGCCATCAGCCCAGAGCCCGACGCGGGGCTCGAACTCATGGACGGTGAGATCGTGACCTGGCTGAAGTCAGACGCCCAACCGACTGCGCCACCCAGGCGCCCCCTGGCTGTTCTTTTTAAACATCTCTTTAAAATATAATTGATTATTTAAAGTAAACATAACAGGTTATGGTAAATAATTACAATAAAAGTGAGTTCAGAGTGATGCTATGGGAATGACCTGAAGCTATGAAATAGCAAGAGATATAGGAATTTTAAATAAATCTGCTTGCTTATTCTGTCAGCTTACCAAAAAAGCCATTTCTAAGCTCTTTCAGCATGAGTTTTATCACAAAGTAAGATGACTACATTTCATCTGATCTTTTTACCACTTCATACCCTTAGTGATCCCTAGGCTCACAGTTCCTCTGGGAATAAAGTCTCTTTTAATAAATAAAAAATAAAGTGTCCTTCCTTTTAATAAAGTCTGTGTGGGAAAACTGGGGCAGCTCAGAGTCCTTTCTTCATTGATTTCAACTCAGTCATTTAAAAACTAAACGTAGGCTTAGTTTCTAGTACAAACGTTCTTTCTTTCTTTCTTTCTTTCTTTCTTTCTTTCTTTCTTTCTTTCTTGAATAAATTAAGAAAGGGAGGTAGAAATATCTCTTTAAAAAACTAGAGGCAGACATTTGGTCAGGGGGATTGTACATGGCACAGCTAACTACACTCTTTTTCAAGCAACTTGAGGCAATGGAGAGATGGAGGGGAAAATTGGACACAATATTCTGGGTTAAAGATAGGATAGAGGAAGGGTGCCTGGGTGGCTCAGTTGTTAAGCATCTGACTTCAGCTCAGGTCATGATCTCACGGTTTGTGAGTTTGAGACCCATATTGGGTAAGCTCGAGCCCTGCTTGGGGTGAGCAGGAGCCCCACTAGGGGTGAGCATGAGTCCCATTTGGGGTAAGCTCAAGTCTCATTTGGGGTGAGCCCCACTTTTCTCTCTCTCTCTCTCTCCCTCTGCCCCTCCTGGGATTCTTTCTCTCTCTGCCCCTTGCTCACTTGTGCCCTCTCTTTCTCAAAAAGATAGAGAGAGGGTCTGGATTTGTAAAATGATCTGTATTTTCCTTATTCCCACATATGTCCTCATTGGAAGCACCACTTTGGATCACTTTTTTATAGCCTTATCTTTTTGTCTTTTTCCCAAGAATGTGGGTCTTACTTCCACAAGCAGAAGGCTGACTCCTTGATGGTAGGGGCCCCACTCTAAAAGTAGAGCACTCTAAAAGTACTGCTTCAAGGTAGGTTTGGCAAAATGAAGAAGGAGAAAAAAAAATGCTTCAAATTTATATAAAAATAAATGAGTTAAAAAGTGATTTTCTGTAGGGATCAGCCCTCTGGGTTGGAAGAGGTTTGAGAAGAAAGCAGTTACTATTTGGTAGCTGTTTGTTTTTTCCAGCTTTATTGAGGTATTATTCACAAATCAAATTGTAAGATATTTAAAGTGTACATCGTGATGACTTCATATATGTATACATTATGAAAAATGTAATATGCTACTTAATAAAATAAGCAGGTTACAAGATAGTGTATAGTGCAGAAAGAGAAATATTCATCAAACCGAGTGGTGAGATTTTAGATCTTTTCTTCCTTGTTTACTCATGTGCACATTCTACTTTCTTCATAAGATATATGTTTTATTTCCAAAACTAGGAAGAAATTACACAGAGTGTTTTTTTAATTGAATGAAATTCTGGACTCTTATTGAGAATTTGGATGCTCTCAATTCTCACCTGTTTTCAGTGGTTCAAGGGCGTTCTTACCTGGGAGAAGTATGTGAGCACATTCCCTTCATTGGAAGATAAGCTGCTCATCCAATAGCCCAGGCAGCTCTTGAAAATGTGAGGCTAAGGAATCCTTAACAAACCAACAGAGAAGTCTCAGAGAAGTCCCAGGAACATTGGAAACAACCTAATGGTCCAGTGGTATGAGATTTTAAAAGTAAATCATGATACCTCCAGATAATTGGAATATTTGCAGGCATCTATGTTCCTAAGAACATTTAGTAACATGGGAAGATGCTCAAATTTTAACATTAAATTTAAAAATTTATATGCAGCATTATGCTATTTGAAATGAGTATTATATATGTAATTTAATTTCTTAAAGGAAATAGACCCAAATATTAATAAACCTTATCCCTGGGTGATAAAAATATGAATAATTTTGGCTTCTTTACTCCTCTGTTCTCAAAATTTTCTACCATGACTTACTTTTATAATTAGAACACATACAATGTTATTATTATAATTATTTTTAAAGAAGTTGGCTTATAGGGCTGGAGAGTGGTTCATTACATGGGCCTTGAAGCCCATCTATGAATGTAAATCCTGGTTCTGCCAGGCAGGCAAGCCACTGTCCCTTTCTGTGCCTCAATTTCCTTACCTTAAAATAGATATGAAAGATAGCACCTACATTATAGGGTAATTGTAAGACTAAATTAGTTAACTCATAATAAAGTGCTTAACACAACGCCCGGTGTATAGTAAGCACCCTCAGATTAATCTGTTATTATTATTATTATTGCAGGTTAAAAGTTCTAGCCTCCTACCTATTTACCCATTCAGTTATTTCAATAAAGACTATTTTCTGAATATAATCACAGCCCTCCAAGACTCAGCAGGACCCGAAGACACTACTTATTGCAAAAAACCCTAACAATTTTCTTGAGGATCAGGTGTTTAGAGCAAACTAGTTAGAGACCAGCCTCTGGCTGCTTTTTCTCTTCCTCGATGGCTTTAATGCTGCAGGTGTGGCCACTGAGTTGTACCTATTTATTCATAGAAGGATAAAGGAGCCCTCTTTGAATTTTTCTTTGGTGGGCTCCAAATTTAGAACTGTATCTCCACTTCTCAGAGTTTGATTCGATCTTGTGATCCAAATTGGAAGAGATTCCATGTCCAACATCACCCGGCTAATAAGGGGCAGATAATAGGATTTCAACTTAGGTCTACCTGGCTCCACACTTCAGCATTTAACTTGTGTCTTATAATACCTTCCAACTAAAAGAAGCAAAGCTTAAAGAAGGCCATTTTATCCATCAAAACCAAAGAGTGGGACATAGAGAAGATCAGTTTGCTTCCCATTTCTTATTTCTAAGTGTCATCAACATAAAATAAATCACGATCCAGCGTGGCATCAGCACAAAGATCAGTTCCTGACTCTAAAACAGAGCACAGAGCAGAAGAGACCTACTTCCTTCACAAAACAGAGCATGAATTATAAAAAAGGCCCCATGTGCACCATGAATTGGGCTAGAAATCTGTGTCCCAGCATCATTCTCTCAGGGAAATCAGTTTTCTCAGTTGAGGCAACAACTCTAGGTGAACCCATAGGAAGGGAGGGGTAACTCGGTGCTCTGAGAGCCTGGAGTTTCCCTAGCTTCTGCAGCACTTATAGTCCATGCTATCAACCCCTATCTGTCTGTCTGTTGTCTGTATCCCTGACTGCTCAGTAGTATCTCTTTGACGTGTTTGATTTCTGCTTTAAAACTAGAATGCCGTCACCTCTGCACCCACTCTCTCAGGACACCTAAACTATTACCCCCTGTACTGAGCTTACCAGCCCTGGGCCTGTTCCTTCCTGACATTGCTTCTCACACTGTGTATGGTTGTTTTCTGTCCTGTCATACCCCAGCTAACTCTTTGAGGTCAAAGATTACAACTTAATTTTTAGGGTTGATGGGAGAATAAATTGAGATGATGTAGGTAAAGTGATAGATTGTGTCTGGTACGTAATAGATGTTCAGTAAATATTCTTCTGCTTTGTTGGTTCTCTCATTTGTAGACCCAGGACTCAGTGCAATTCCTTCAAGGCCACGGTTACTAAACAGATTTTTCTTGAATGAGTGAATGAGTAAATTAACAAATGGTTCCACCTCTTGCCTCCAGGACTGGTGTCACATCTTACACTGATCTCTATCCCCTCAATATCCTCTTTTATTTATATCCTCTGAAATATCTGTAACAACACTGGCCACATGCCTGGCTACAGTAAATAATTTGATCGATTTTCTCTTGTTGTAAAGGATATTGATAGATGGACCATTTACCGCTGGGGCAGCTACAGGAAACATGTCCTCTATTGTCTGTTTCATCTTGAATAGAGTGAAATTGCCAGGGGTCTTATAGAAAGAGCTTTCAGTCCTCTAGTAAAACTTTAGCTTAACTCACTTGCCAAGAGCTGTTTTCTTTTTTCTAAACAGTAAAGAGCCAACATAAACTCTAGAAGAATAAGCCCTCCAAAGCAAGAACCCTGCTGAAATCCAAGTATTTATTGTTATGATCCTAAGTAAGGCCTGGAGAGTCTCATTTATTTCTATATCCCTAGCACCAGCCTGGTATTTAATACATAGTAGGTACTCAAAAAGCATTTCTTTAATAAATGAAGTCCCTTTTAAAGAAATAAACGGAAGTTATGAACTCTATGGTATAATTTTGTGATGGTCTGTGGCTTTAAAGCCATACGGTACAGAGAAGAGACGAAAAACTAATTCACATATCTGGATAGCATTATGCAAGCATAAAAGCATTTTCCCACATGTTATATAATATTATTTACATAACGTTAATTGAACCCCTACTGTATAATAAGTGATTTACATACCATTGTGTCAAATGCTAACAGATCTTGAATTATGATAATTCCCACTTTATAGCTGGAAAAAATAAGCTGAGATGAGCTAAATGATTTGCCAATGACACAGACTAATAGTGATCCTCTCCACACCAAGTGCCTCTCTACTGCCTGGAACAGTACGTGGCATAGAGTAGATGCTAAATAAATGTCTGTCGAGGAAATGTTGAGGTTGGATGACTCCAAAGCTTTCCCTCTTTCCATAACATTGCCTGCTACCCCGGAAAATGGTCTTTTGAATCATCCAGAGAAAGTAGTACATCTTTTCACACCCATGAGGAACTGCGGTTATGGGAGATGAAGTTAATTTGCTTCCAGCTCACAAGGGTGGCTGGGCCAGCACTAGGACTCAAGGGTCCGGTTTCCTAGCAGTATTTCCTGTTGGCCATTCCACAGAGAGGCCATAAGGCAGGGGCAGGTTGTGGTCCATTTCCTTTCCCCAGGAAAATCCAGGGAGCCTGGCCTAGAGGTACATCCAAGACTTTCTGCCTAAAACACCAACAGGCATCCTAATGTTGGAAGAAAATGATGTTCCCCAGTTAGATGGGTGGCAATTTTAGGGTTACTTTTGATTATACCAGAATCTGATGTTTTCAGATAGGGCTAAATCTTGTGGTGATGTCCAACCAGGCAGCTGCAACCCGACAGTAGCTACTTCATCACGCAATTGTATTTTCCTCTTAATCATAACATTATTTTTTCTCAAGATTTTAAGTAATCTCTACACCCAGCATGGGGCTTGAACTCACAACCCTAAGATCAAGAGTCCCATGCTCTACTTACTGAGCCAGCCAGGTGCCCCAATCGTATCATTTTAAATAGTCGTGGGCCTTGAACTTGTCAAGGAAGAGATGTGTATTCAATTAAACATCTTAAGGTTATACACACCTCTTATATATATGTTTTGGCCAAATAACTTTTTTCTACTCTTTTTTAAACTATTTATTTCTTTTGAGAGAGAGAGTGCAAGCACGATAGCAGGGGAGGGTCAGAGAGAGAGAGAGGGAGAGAGAGAGAGAGGGAGAGAGAGAGAGAGGGAGAGAGAGAGAGAGAGAGAGAGTGTCCCAAGCAGGCTCCATGCTGTCAGCGCAGAGCCTGATGCGGGACTTAAACTCCCAAACCATGAGATCATGACCTGAGCGAAAATCAAGAGCTGGGTGCTTTACTGCCTGTCTTCTCTTTCTTTCATTTTATTTTCAACACCAAAGAAAATGTCTATGCATAACCTACGGTTAATGTAAGTTAGAGGCTATGGCAACTCCTATATCTATTTGTTAAGTGTCCAACTGGGTTTGACCCAATGCTGGGTATAGTAGAAAGTCAGTAAGTAAATATATACAGAAATAAGTAAATGTGTACAATATTCCATATAGCATTAAAGAGGCCATGTAAAAATAGGCAAACATATATCAAGCCCACAGACAACCGAATAAACCTATTATTATCTGATATAATGAACAATGAGGTTTTTATAGCTACAGTCAAGGCAATAGCTCATCTCAATGTCATTTCTTCCTTGCTTTGTTTATCTTTCCTCTTTTCTTCTTCTCCTTCTTGTTTTAATCTCCAAGTATTTTGCCCATTAATCTTATCAAAGCATCAGAATCCAGGGAGACAAACCAGAGCATATTCTGGTTACGTTCATCTCTGGAATCCCCAAGCTGAAGTTTCTCGCCACAGCTTGCAGAAGAACCATACAAACTACTCCTGGTGGGGAAGGACGTCATTGACCTCCTCAGAAGCTCATGTGCTGACAAAGGCACAAAAGGGGAGATTATATATGTGGTTATCATAGCACACAGACATACCATTTGTAGCCGACGCATCGGCCCCTGTATTCTCACACCGTTTCTGCCGTATGCCCTGGCAAAGCTAACTCTGAGGACGCCATGGAGTAGTGGATCCATGTTTTCTTTGGCTATTGTTCCATTCCTCATCTCCGCACTTAATAACTCCGCATTGTACAGTGAAATACTTGGCAATGCAAGAAAGAACTCAAGCCTGGGTGCCAGGGGCATCTCTTATCATTGAAAAGGATCTGTGACTAGCTCTTGCCCTTCTCGCTCCTCCTCCGTGCACTTTTGCTCTCCTCTAATTTTTCCATCTTATACATCTTTTATTGTTTTCTAAATATAGACATGCTAAAACCTCAGTGGAAAGACCATCTATTGAAACCAGAGTGATAGCAAGTAATGTGCCCAGCAGGCAAATCGCAAAACAAATAGAGGGTGCACTCAGCACTTTTGCTTCTGCTGCACAAAAGAACCCAAATAAGGCTCCTGGAAACATGGGTTGAGTAATCAAGTCCTTTTCCTGGATGTACAACAGCACAGCTTTGGGAGATAACGAATTCAGCTCGTGTAATTGTACACCCGCCTAAAAGAGTAAAAGGAAGCACAAAAAGAGAAAAAGAGGCGAGTGGGCCAAACTCTTAACTGCTTGCCCTCCTTCTGCACCTGCCATGACTTGCAAACATAATATCGTGTCCCAGCTGGCCACTTGTCCTGAATTCTGAGACCCCAAGACACCCATTGCCCTTGGAATTAAAGAATTACAAATGGAATTTTTGCACCTGCAAATAAAAAAAAAAGATAGTGAGAGAACTTAGAAAAGATCCTTTGAAACATTTCTATCACCCTTGTCAGGCTGTTTTCTGCCCCCGGTGAATACTAACCAGACATATGAGCAAGGACTCCGGAGGACCATTTGGCTGTTTCACTGAAATTAATTTTGGTTCCTACACATTAACCATAAAGACACGCACTGGCTGCAGGTGTGCCAAAGCCAGCATCAGAAGCAAACCCAGCATATTTTGCAGAGATGGTTAATGACTCCTGCAAAATTAATTTAAATTGAAATAGGATAAGAACATATGGAAAAAATCAATCATTCCCTATTTTGAGTGAATATTATTTTAGCATGCATAGATTTGATATAATTTTCTTTCTTTCCCTTAAGGGTCAGGAGGGACTCACACCCTAAGTCTTTTTGCAAAAGAGGTTTTTTTCCTCCCCAGGAAAGAGGAGATATGTATTTCATAAATCTTTTTCCTTGTCTAATGCTGAAACATTCATCTGGGGCTCCACACACACTGATAAAAGCCCTTCCAGAAAACCTAACTCTGTTCTTGGGGTAATTATGCTTTCCTAGTGTCTGGACGCTGGTTCTGGCTTCCATTTAGAATAAGATCTGGGCCCACTTATTATGCATGTCCACATTAACTGGACAGTTTACAGAATTTAAATGTAAAATGAGGAGAAAGCACAGAGGCAATGGCAATGGGATGGAAAATACAAAAGAAAAATATTTTTCAAGTGTTTGGAAGGAAATGACTACATTAACAAAAACCCCACAGCCACATGTTCACACTCTTGTACTCCCATTTCATGTGCAAAGCCATCTCCGAAGTTCGGCTCCAGTTTCTTTGGGAGGAAAAGAAACAGAAGTAGGCACACCCATTCTAAGGGAGGGGTTCCCAGAGCAGGAGTTACACCAATGTAGTCTCATCTCCATAGACATTCTTCTAATACTATTTATAGTTTATTTACCTAGGTTACTTATACCTTGTTCCAGGGAATATTCCAGGTAATATTATTATTTTTTTTTTATTATAATTTTTTTTTCAACGTTTATTTATTTTCGGGACAGAGAGAGACAGAGCATGAACGGGGGAGGGGCAGAGAGAGAGGGAGACACAGAATCGGAAACAGGCTCCAGGCTCCGAGCTGTCAGCCCAGAGCCCGACGCGGGGCTCGAACTCGGGGACCGCGAGATCGTGACCTGGCTGAAGTCGGACGCTTAACCGACTGCGCCACCCAGGCGCCCCATCCAGGTAATATTATTAATATAAATCCTCATCTATATCATCCGCAGATATTTACTGATATTTATTTAATGATATTTATTCATTCTCTATTCAACAATGTAAATTAAGATCCGTTCTGTACCAGATATTGTGTTAGGCACGAGGTAGCAGATGATACAAAGAAGAACAAAGACCAGTCCCTATTCTTTTTTTTTTTTTTTTTTTTTTGTCTTAATGTTTATTTATTTTTGAGAAGGAGAGAGAGCACATGAGCAGGGGAGGGAGAGAGAGACGGGGAGACAGAGGATCTGAAGCGGGCTCTGCTCTCTCAGCACAGAGCCCGATGCAGGGCTCAAACTCACAAACCGGGAGATCATGACCTGAGCCGCAGTTGGGCGCTTGACCCACTGAACCACCCAGGTGCCCCAAGACTCGTCCCTATTCTTGAGGACCAGGTAATTTAGGAATAAAACCTATACGTAACCCCCTCAATTTAAATACAATAACACTGTTCATGCAAAAATGATATACTGATTTTCTCTTTTTTTCACTTTGGATTTATTTTCACATATACTTATTGGACATCTATTATGTACCAGGCAGTATGCAAGGAATTGGAGATATAAATTGGGCTACAAAAACCCAAAGAAGAATTTCAAAACAACATTCCATAACTCTAGGGACAGCAGAAAAGAAGTCAGAAGACATCTATTTGTAAATATGTGTGTCAGTGGAAGTGGAGCAGAGAACTAAGAAAATACCAAAAAAAGATTTTATATCTATATAAATTTCTATGTGGCTTTGGAAGAGATCCTAAATTTTGTGGCCCATAGGGGGGAATAGGGAAGAGTGAAGAACTAATGATTGTCTAATTCAACTTTCCTCAGGCTAATGTTACAACTAATCCCTGAGTATTCATTAGCTGGGGGCAGGAGGTGGGAATCTGGAGGGGAAGTTTCAATCCAGATTCCACTATTTGGGTTCAAACATTAATTGCACAAAATCCACAAGAGATCATCTTGAATTAGCTGTAATTATTTATAAATAATAACACACAGGGGAAAAAAGTGGACACAAGACAGCTAGAAAAGGTGGTCCCCAAGAGAGAAGGAAAGCTGGAGGAGAGTAAAATAAAAGACAAAATCAGATAGTAACAGACCAAAAGAATAGCACCCTTTTTCCAGTCTTGCTGATTAGAATCCCGGTGTACGCGGGGCGCCTGGGTGGCTCAGTTGGTTAAGTGGCCGACTTCGGCTCAGGTCATGATCTCTCAGTCCGTGAGTTCGAGCCCCGCGTTGGTCTCTGTGCTGACAGCTCAGAGCCTGGAGCCTGTTTCAGATTCTCTGTCTCCCTCTCTCTGACTCTCCCCTGTTCATGCTCTGTCTCTCCCTGTCTCAAAAATAAATAAAACGTTAGAAAAAAAAAATTTAGAATCCCAGTATAAGCAAGGTTTAACCAATTGGTGTCATCAGTTTATGTACTCTATCTGCCTAGCTAATCCCTATGGAGCTGTGATGGTGTTCTGGTCGTCGTATCCCCAAACCTAAGCACCGCACCTGGCCCAGAATTGACCTTCAGTAAGTGTTGGTTAAATAGATAAGAAAGTGAATCAAGGGGCACCTGGGTGGCTCAGTTGGTTGACTGTCCAACTCTTTTTTTTTTTTTTTAATGCTTATTTATTTTGAGAGAGAGAGAACAAGTAGGGGAGGGACAGAGAGAGAGAGAATCCTAAGTAGGCTCTGTGCTGGCAGTGAAGAGCCTGACAAAAGGCTGGATCTCACAAACTGTAAGATCATGACCTGAGCCAAAATCAAGAGTTGGACACTTAACTGACTGAGCCACCCAGGTGCTCCCCAAGCATCCAACTCTTGATTCAGCTCAGATCATGATCAATCGTGGGATTGAGCCCTGAGTCAGGCTCTGTGCTGAGCATGGAGCCTGCTTAAGACTCTCTCTCTCTCTCTCTCTCTCTCTCTCTCCCTCTGCCCCTCTCCCCTGTTCATGTTCTTAATCTCTCTAAAATAAATAAATAAAATAATAACAATAATAATAATGTGAATCAAATGAAGAAGATAGAAATAAACATGCACATGTGTTCATAGGAGGCTCTAATTGCATCTCCTAAGTTTCGGGATACTGTATCCTCATTTTCATTATCTTATTTCTCATTTCTTCCATGACCTATTGGTTATTTAGGCACACGGTTGTTTAATTTCCATACATTTGTGAGTCTCCCAGATTTTCCATAGGGAAATGATAATGTTAAACATCAGTTTGGGGAGCCCAAGATGAACACAATTTGGAGAGGACATGAAGACACAGATTAAACAAAGTTTCCCGGTGATGTATACTCAGAATGAACTCGTCTATATAAACCTGCCCTCCAGCTCTCCATCCGGAGAACACATATGAACTCAGCAAGTACATATTCTTCCAAAGTACAGCTGAGAAATATATGTCCAATTACACATGGTACCAGACACGGTGAGGTGGGGCACATGGCAGAATCAGGATTCTGGGAAGAATTCCAGGCAGGATTCCAAGCTTAGGTTCAAATTCCTATTCTGCCATTTTTTGGCTACATGAGCATTGGAAAGCTACTTAATCTCCTTAGGTTTCGATTTCCTCCTTTATAGAATGGGGATAATAGTAGTACCTATCTTATAAGGTTATTGTAATAATAATAAGAATTCCTATAAAACACTATAGTAACACCACTGAAACACCATTGAAAGCGCCATAGTAAGCTTTCAATAAATGTTAGCCAGTATTATTTTACTTATTTATTTTGAGAGAGACAGAGACAGCACAAGTGGGGGAGGGGCAGAGAGAGAGAGAGAGAGACAGAGAGAGAGAGAGAGAGAGAGACAGAGAGAGAGAGAGAATCCCAAGCAGGCTTCTCCATGTCTGCATAGAGCTGGATGCAGGGCTTGAACTCATGAAACCATGAGATCATGACCTGAGCTGAAAGCCAGAGTTGGATGCTTAACCGACGGAGCCACCCAGGCGCCCCAGCCGGTATTATTGTCGTCAGTTTGGGCCCTGAAATCTGAAGCTTGTAATATCAACTGTGCTGCTGTACCTCTGGGCTCCCACTGAGTAGAAGAACTGGAGCCAGATTTCTGGTCTTGACTCCTGGTTCTCCCATGTAATGGCTACGTGACCTTCATCAGATTATTCATCTCTCTCTCTCAGTGTCTTCATCTCTAAAAGGGGGTTCAGAAGGACCCTCACAAGGATTTTATGAGCAGATGGATTAATATAGGTAAGCCCCACTCATGCTAAGGAGGAACCCCGTCCTAGCAGTGATGAGATTTAAATTTTTGCTAAGGAGGCACACAAAAACCAAATGAGGAGGAAATGAAACAAAACAGTTACACATTGTGAAAAGTACTATGTGAACAATAAAACAGGGCTGAAATAGAGAATGGAGGGGAGGGGGAACTAATTAAAATATTAGGTGATTAAGGAAGCCTTTCCTGAGGAGGAAACATTTGAGAGAGCTAAAGGAAAAAAGGATGAAAAGGACCAGAAATATCCTAATCTCAACGTTGCTGAGAACTGAAGGAATAACCTTCCAGGAATAGGGAATGGGAGGCGCAAATGGCCAGAAGTGCATTTCAAATGGAATTCCTAACAATATTTGTAATTGTGTAATTCTTTTTTTTAATGTATATATGTTTGTTTGTTTATTTTAAGAGAGAGAGGGGGGGAGGGGCAGAGAGAGGGACACACAGAATCTGAAGCAGGCTCCAGGCTCCAAGCGGTCAGCACAGAGCCTGACCAGGGGCTGGAACTCAGAAGCCATGAGATCATAACCTGAGCCGAAGTCAGCCACTTAACCGACTGAGCTACCCAGGTGGCCCTGCAATTGTGTAATTCTTTGATAAATATATCATATTTACAGAAACATGATATAAAATGATATAACATGACTAGACGTGAGAACATGGGCAGATACACCTGCCTGAAACTTGGCATTTCACTGAGCTCTGCACATGTGCTACACTGGCATACTAATGTGTACAATTTTATGTAAGTGGACACGTGTAGTAGACCTGAATTTTCGTAGAAGACTAATGCAGACCTAAATCTTCCTAATTAATGATACATTTAAGATATTCAAACAAGATATAGATATAGATACATAGATATGTAAAATCACAGGAAGAAATTTCTGTGAAGTCCTGAAATAATTTCACTAAACTCTCAGTGCCACAGAATCGTATGGAAAGCACCGCTGCAAAAAGATCCCAGGTGGGAAAATATTATCACTGTCCGCCATTCTCTCCCCACTGGCTGGTTTTGTTTCATTCAGTCATTCAACATTTACTGAGCCCTATGCTGGTTATTCTTCATCTCCTGCCCCCTTCTTGCTCTGATCAATTCTCTACTCTGCTCCACACTGCTTAGTGCCATTGAAGGTGAGAGGTGACCTCTAAGGACGGCATCATTCAGGATCCTTTGCCCTCTGGCTTTTGATTCTCTACGGCCAGTGGAGCGCAGAAGAAGATGAAAGGCAGGTGGTCTCCCTGCTTGGTTCCACAGTTCTGGCGGTGACTGGCTCCCTCTATAAGTAGAGCTCCTGCTAGCTGATCCTCTAACGTGCCTGTAGTGCTCACCAGCTCTGGTGACATCATCTCCTTCCCTTGTTTAGGCTGAGTGTTAACTGCTCCCCTCTGTTGCTAGTCTCTTGATGCTTCAGCATCTTTTGTGGATTTCCTGCCCCTACTTCTATAAATCCTCCCTTTGTTAAAATTTCTTCAAGGTCTAAAACGAGTAGATTTTCTTTTTGCTGCTAAGACACCGACTTGGACAAGCCTCCACTATGTTCGAAACCAGTCCTTTCCAATAAAAAACATAACGGGCGTCACATATATAATTTTAAACTTTCTAGTAAGTAAAAAAAAAAAACCAGATAAAATGAATTTTAAAAGGTTTAACTCAGTGTATCCAAAGTATTTATCATTTTAATGTGTAATTAATTAATGTGATCAATATAAAACTTTATCAATGACATATTTTACATTCTCTTATTGCTATGTCAAACTCTGTATTTTACACTCAAAGCTTGTCTCAATTTGAACTAGTCACATTTCAAATGCTCAATAGCCCCAGTTCTAGATACCGTGTTAGGGCTCGATATATAGAGATGAAGGATACTGTCCCTATATCACAGAGTTGATGGTCCAGTAAGAATGACGGACAAGCAAATCACCCCCAAACAGTGTAGTAAATGCTTAATTAGTGCTATGAACAAGATCCTATGGAAGTAGAGCTCTTTCTAAACACCAGTGGTGCTGAGAGAGGAGACCATTGTAATACGAGTGGACCCTGCGTGCTGATTAGGGTTCCACCAAGAAAATGAGAGTGAAGAGGGCAATACAAGCAGAGGAAGAATCCTTGCCTTTCCGTCTTCTCTAGCTGTGTCAACTCTTCTTTGCCTCTACACCAAAGATGGGTATCCTGACCACCTAGGGTACCCTTGGGTCTCCCTTGTTATTCTGGTCCGGATTTGGGTAGATCTCCACAGACTCAGCACGGGCTCTGGAATGAGGAGTTTTTGAAGGGAACTCAACCAGGATGTAATGGAGAGGGTGCTGGTGAGACATGTGTGAGGAGAACGCCTATACACAGACATGTTGAGAAAACCTGGATCCATTTTCCTACGGTAATGTCAATCTGGCCACTGACAGGCTCAGTTGGTGCAGGTTCCTGGGCACAAAGCAGAGCTATAATTTCATCTCATCTGTTTGCTCGGCTATTCAATAAGTATTGTCACTGGACTGATATTAGAACTTATTTGTTGCAATCCTTTGGAGATGCTACTTTTGTTGTTGTTTTTCATCTATTGTCCTTAGATGAACCTCGTTTCTCTAGTGGTTCTGAGGATTGAAGGACCAAAAGTGACCTTCCCAAAGTCTGTCTCTCTTACATGAAAATTCTACTGTCTATGTCCGTCTTCCCATTTCAAAACACAGATTCCCTATAGGACAGCTCAAGAAGTTCTTATCTCTTGTCTGAGAGACACTGGTGGTTCTCTGCCCTTTGAACGGAGAATATAACTTAAATGACATCAAAGGAATGGTCACATCTTTCGTGCCTCACGTTACCTTCTCCACTTACGTTGTTAGATATCTTTGGAAGATTCATCTGACTCTCCTGAGTCCCCTGACTTCTGTTTCCTAGCATAAAAGCATTTCACACATATAACATTAACAAAATAGAGCCCCCACCTTTCAAACCCAGGGCCTCAAGTGAAGTTCCTCTTTCGGATAGTAGGAAATGATGCTCCTCAGGAAGCATCTGATGCTCTTTAGGAAGTAAAGTACCTACTGATCTCTTTAGGTGACTCCATAGTGCTTAAAAGCTGGTGATATCAGCTTAATAGGTTGATTTTTGAAGGATACCCAAACAGTAACGGGAGAGAAAAGGAGGATGAGGCACTATTCTTAGATACTAAAAAAGAAGTATGCACTTAACTCAGACAAACATTCTGGCGCCTTTCTGTATGAGCAGAGCTCTGATTTCCAGGAGGTTGGAAAGCTACAGCTGTTTACATCCTTTGTCTGCCACAGTCAGATGGTATACACTGTAGCCTTATTTTCCTTGTCTCCTTAAATCAACCATAAATCATTTTCAGTGCTGAGCTTTCCACAAAAATTCCCTGTGGTTTCTTTCGGTCTCTCACTCCAACTATCATATTGCGATTCCCATTGGCAATAATGTCAGCATCTGTTCTCCATACCAGCACTATTTGCAAATACTTTGAGACCAAGTCCTTGATTACCACTCAAAAGTTCAACTTCTGTTTTCTCAGAGCCAAAACACATACTGTAATATCCAGTTTAAACAGTTTCCAATCCTCATCTGGGCAGCGGACTTCTTCAGTCCTCCCATTACTCATATACATTTTTTTTTTTTATTGCTCTTTATCCTTTTCCTTCAATTTGCTCATTGTATAGATGATTAACTTTTGTCTTGAGCATCACTAACTCTGCCATTCTGAGCTTTGCTTCCTTCCCTCCCTAAGGATCTCTTCCATCCATGATGTTGTAGAATCTAAGATGTTCTTTTACGCCCAAAGGCAATTTATTTAAAATGTCCTTCATTTTAAGTAATCTCTACACCCAGTGTGGGGCTCCAACTCATGACCCTGAGATTAAGAGCCGCATGCTCTTCTGACGGAACCAGCCAGGCGCCCCCCAAAGGCAGTTTATTGATGCCACCTTTTTGTTTTTCTTTTGAGTGGTCTAAGTTAGACCTCAGCATGCCAGGAATCGGGGCACAGTTGCACACAAAGAATCAATTACTCTCAAAGAGAAATTTCCATGGCTTACATCTGCCTCCCTTTCATTTTTCTGGCTTAAAACAGCCACCGTTTTGTTTGTTTGTAATGTGCGTGTAGGTACATGGTTTGTTTTTGGTTTGGGTTTTGTGGGTGAGTGTATGTGTGCGGTTTGCTTTTGCTTTTGTTTATTTGTTATTTTTCTAAATGACTTGGTTGAACCATTTCTTCCGTAGAGCTGGGCGTGCCCTTCTGAGAACTGGCCACGGCCAACATTTTTGTTTTGAGCTGCCCCTTTTGCATAGACATTGTGTTTCTGGACTTCTGAGAAAACACATACTCATATGCTCATGCGTGCCTATGTACACACACACCCAAAACTAATATGGAAATTGAAACAATGATCTGGGATTAAACACTTCACCAAACCCAGCAGACCAAAGGGATCACATCTATATTATATAAAGAGCTCTTTTATAAAAGTTAATCAAAGATATGTATGTATTTATACAAGAACTAGAAGAAATCATATAAACTGTAAAGAAAACCACCACTATCCTATTGTATAACTAATATCGATGCTACTAACGCTAATACCAACATTTTTTGAAGATTTTCCATGTGTCAGATCCTGTTCTATATGCTTTACATTTAGAAATCTATTTAATCCTGGGGCGCCTGGGTGGCTCAGTCGGTTAAGCGTCCGACTTCAGCTCAGGTCACGATCTCGCGGTCCGTGAGTTCGAGCCCCACGTCGGGCTCTGGGTTGATGGCTCAGAGCCTGGAGCCTGCTTCCGATTCTGTGTCTCCCTCTCTCTCTGCCCCTCCCCCGTTCATGCTCTGTCTCTCTCTGTCTCAAAAATAAATAAACGTTAAAAAAAAAATTTAAAAAAAATAAAAAAAAATCTATTTAATCCTTACAACAACTCTATAGGCAGGTACTATTATTATCCTGTGTACCGATGAGAAAATGGAGCCACAGACAGGTTGAGTGACTCACCCATCGTTACACAGCCAGATAGATGGCAGAAGGAAAAATGGGACAATTCACAGAAGATAAACTGCGATCACAAATGGAAAAATATTCAAGATTTCCAGTAATCAGAGAAATGTGCATTAAGACATTAAGTGTAATTTCATACCTCATTTTTGGTGAGGCTGTGGTTAAGCTGTCACTCTCAGATATGGTGGCAACCATGTAAATCAGTGCAAGCTTTTAGGAAAGCCATTTGTCAACACTTTCAAACAACCATAAAGAGGCTCCCTTTAACTCAGTCAGTTATGATACACCTAAAAATTTATTCTTAGAAAGTTATTCAAATGACAGTCATGCGAATAGAAAGTTTGCTGCAGCATTCTCGGTTATCAAATATTGAAAGCAATCTAAATGTCCAAATACAAGAAATAACTTAGGTAAACTATGGTACATTAATGAAATGGGATATTATCAGCCATTTAAACTATAATTATGAGCCATAATGGTAAAATAAAAATGTTATGTAATATCAAATAAAGTGAGCCAGATATAAAATTTTACCTATTTTATGGTTACAACTATGTAAAATTATGTATACATATGTTCAAGGACCAGAATGGAACATAAAATGATAATAATTAAGATGTTAGGATGGCACCTTAAATCCATTTAATCATGTTTATTTATTTTTGAAAGAGAGAGAGAGTATAAGTAGGGGAGGGGCAGAGGGAGAGGGAGGCACAGAATCCAAAGCAGGCTCCAGGCTTGATGTAGGGCTCAAACCCAGAAACCATAAGATCATGACCTGAGATGAAGTTGGATGCCCAACCCACTGAGCCACCCTGGCGCTTCTTAGATCCATTTTTTAATCTAATTTTAATTGCCTTTATTTCTGTTGTTTTCCATATGTTGGCAAAGCCCAAAGTTGGGAAAAAATAAAAGATGATGTTTCTGCCCTTTGATAATGCATAATTTAGCTGAGAATTCAAAGAATCACTGACTTTTAGAGCTGGAAGGGACCTTCTCAAACTCTTGGTACAGCTTCCTAATTTTGCAGCTAAATATTCTGAGGCAGGAAAAGACTGACTTACTCAATGACACATATTGAATTTGGAGCCAGAACTTACAACCCAAAAATGCAAATCAGCCTTGCATATATTTAGGGTACAATTTTCAATGAGAAATTAAATTGTGAGGACCCTATCTTGAAATATATCATGTCAATAAAAAAAATGATTTTTATCTAACTTTACTTTCTTACTACACTATCAGCTGCTTCCTTTCCCCACCTAAAACAAGCTTTATGCCAAAGCAAGATCCCTGTCTAATTCTTGACTATACAGTACACATCATGCATATTTTTGGCATTTAAAAAATGTCAAAATATTTATAAAGAAGATGAGTATTTCAGTAACAATGGGAAAGCTGCTAGTCATTCTCTTGTGATGGTAACAGCAGGAATTCAATTGAGATTGAGAAATCAATTAAATTGAATTTCACTTTCAAACATTAAAACAAAGTTTTTTTTCAACAGTGACTAAAAAAATCTATCCAAACCTCTTCAAAACTAGTTTCTGGGATAGAAATGAAGAATATGAGTGAATATATAAATGTTTACTAAGCCTTGCTGAGAGGCCCTCATCTACTCACCTGCGACCACAGAAGGAAAGTATGTCTTCAGGAAGCGACCCATCTGTCAGGTGAAGCTTTTTACTCTTAAACCCATTTAGATTATGATAGATTTTGGCTGAGCTCTTTGAAAGGGCACGTGGAAAACAATAAACACGGGAAAAGCCTAAAGAAAATTTGGAAGTTGCAGACTGGTGTGGGGGATACTAAAGTTGTTCTAGTTTGGGGGTGGGTGTGGTTTACGAGGTATCTAAATGGGATGTGGTTTAGGTGGTATCATTTGGATGGGGGCTGCCAAACGTGGGGCGGTGATTGGATGGAAGCTGGTGGTGCAGGCGGTGAAAGAATTCATCTGAGGTGAAACAAAGGAGATGGAAGTTTATTGAACACACCGCAAGGAGTGGCGGGCAGGCCAACAGAGGAGAGGCTATCTACAAGGAGCCCTGGGCGGGGGCTGCTTTTAGAGGTGGAAGATGAGGAGGTATAGGGACAAATGGAATCTTCCCCTTTTTTGGTAACTGTACCTGGTTGTAAGTAGCCCATTGGCAGGTAGGGCCTATGGATACTTTGGGGTGGGTCCCCTGATGGGCTTGTCTGTAGTCAGCCAGGGGGTTGTGGCCCTTGCTACCTTCCATTGCTCAAGCCTATTTGCCTAAAAGCGGCCTCTGTGGTTTATACGAAGCCCACAAGGCTGATTGGGAAAGGAAATCTTGAGGCTACGGTGTGTTCACTAATGGGATTCAAACATGTTTAGATGGACTGGCTTATAGCACAGTGAGCTCTGGGGCATCGACCCAATAACGCCAGTGACAGTGATGGCTGTTCCCACCAGTACCCTGTACCTGAGCCTCAGCAGCAGTAGGAACCTGCACTGGCTTTGGGGACTGGGACTGGAGGGAGGCCTTCTTACTGAGTTTGGTGGAAAACCCTGGATGCCATTTAACAGAGGTTAAGAGAGCTGTTGAGACCCCTTTAAGGTCTAAGGAGAGAGAAAATAGAGAAAACTAAGGAATAAGAAAGGAAGACTTTTTTTTTTTTTAATATTTATTTTGAGAGCTAGAGAGAGAGAAAAAAAGAAAGAGCCCGTGCGTGTTCGAGCAGGGAAGGGGCAGAGAGAGAATTCCAAGCAGGCTCCATGCTGAGTGTGGAGCTGGACTCTTAGCTTGATCTCAACACCTGGAGATCATGACCTGAGCTGAAATCAAGAATCAGATGCTTAACCAACTTGAGCCACCCAGGCCCCCCAAAAAAGGAACTTTTTTTTTTTAATGTTTATTTACTTTTGAGAGAGAGAGAGAGCATGAGCAAGAGAGGGCCAGAGGAGACACAAAATCTGAAGCAGGCTCCAAGGCTCTGAGCTGTCAGCACAGAACTGGATGTGGGGCTTGAACTTATGAACTGTGAGATCATGACCTGAGCCGGAGTCAGATGCCCAACCGACTGAGCTACCCAGGCGCCTCAAGAGAGGAAGACTTTTAAGGAGAAACTGCTTATACATACAATCTGTAGTTTCAAGTTAATATTCACATATATATGTTAAGAAACTATTCAAATTTAACAATTTTACTTTGCTTGTTTACAACTCTAAGCCAGTTGAAAATTCATGGAATTCTCTGGGATATTTTTCTTTCAGTTACACTCTAACCCAGTAGTTCTCAACTCTGGCTAAATAACAAAATCTCTGAGAGAATAAAAAACAACCATCCAGGTTGCCTGGCTGGCTCAGTCAGTAGAGTGAGTGACTCTTGATCTCTGGGTTATGAGTTGGAACCCCACATTAGGTGCAGAGATTACTTAAAAATGTAATCTTTTGGGGTGCCTGGGTGGCTTAGTTGGTTAAGTGTACGACTTCAGCTCAGGTCATGATCTCTCAGTTCGTGAGTTCAAGCCCCACATCTGGCTCTCTGCTGTCAGCAGGAGCCTACTTTGGATCCTCTGTTCCCCTCTTTCTCTGCCCCTCCCCCACTCAGTCTCCTTCTCTGTCAAAAATAAAATAAACATTAAAAAAATAAAATCTTTCAAAAAACCCACAACAACGAATCAATGCAGATGCATGAAATCAGAATCTGGTGGTGGAACCTTGGGATCAGTAATTTTAAGAGCTCCCAGATATTTCTAATGAACAGCTAAGGTAGAGATCAATTTGCTCCAATGGGAGCAGATAGAAATTTTCTAGAACACTGGGGTGCTTGAATGGTTCAGTCGGTTGAGCATCTGACTCTTGATATTAGCTCAGGTCATGATCTCACAGTTTGTGAATTCAAGCCCCACATCAGGCTCTGTGCTGACAGTGCAGAGCCTGCTTAGGATTCTTTCTCTTTCTGCCCTTCCTGTGTGCGGCTGTCTCTCTCTCTCTCAAAATAAATAAACTTAAAAAAAAAAAAGGGGCAAACAGGGGTGCCTGGGTGGCTCAGTCGGTTGAGTGTCAGACTGTTGTTTTTGGCTCAGGTCATGATTTCAGGGTCATAGGATCTGACACTAAGCATGGAGCCTGCCTGGGATTCTCTCTCTCCCTCTCCCCACCTAGCACATGTGCAAATGCACTTTCTCTTTCTCTCAAAAATGCAAAAGAATGAGGGGTGCCTGGATGGCTCAGTTGGCTAAGCATCCGAGTCTTGATTTTGTGAGATCGAGCCCCTCATCAGCACAGAGCCTCCTCGGCATTCTCTCTCTCCCTATGTTTCTGCCCCTCCCCCACGCTCTTTCAAAATAAATAAAAACTTCTATTAAAAAAAAGATAAGCATGAACTCTGAAGGGAGATGCAAGGTCAGAAAAAGGAAAATGAATACTCTGGTCAGAAGGCAGGAGGCTGGAGGTTGGAAGAAATGTAGTGCCTAAAATTCCAAGCAAAGGCCCTCAACAAATGCTGGAGTTCTTTTATGTCATGCCAGCACGCTGTGTGGGGAAATCAAATGTTAACAGCTTTGCTTCGGGCCCTCTCCACTTAACCATCACTTCCAACCATGAGGATTTGTGGAAGGCCTGAAAGGTTCCCACGTTTGCTTGGTAAAGGGTTTTGATGATCCATACTTAGGGGTGGAAGCTTATGAGAAAGTCATGCAGTGGGGGAAGCCCAGCATCTCCCGTCCTTAGGTCCTCTCTCCTGGACCAGGCAATGAATGTGTACGGAAACTGCCAGGCCAAGTCCAAGTGGGCGGGCATAGTGAGGAATAGCAGGAGGCAGGGTGGTGTGTGTGGAAAGCAGGTGGGAAGGGCCAAGAGCTAGAGCCAGAAGGCAGCAAGTTCAAGATTTTGGAAGGCTGAGCTGAACATAAGGGCTGATTTTCTTTTTCCTTTTTAAAAATTGTGGTAAAATATACCTAACACAAAATTTACCATCTTAAACATTTTTAGTATGTAGCTCAGTGACATTAAGTGCATTCATTCACGCTGTTGTGTTACCATCACTACCAGCCATCCACAGAACTCTTTTCATCTTGCAAAACTACGACTTTACCATTAAATGCTAACTCCCCATTTTCCCAGTCCCTTGCAACCACAATTCGACTTTCTGTCTCTATGAATTTGACCATTCCAGGTACCTCAAATGGAGGTGGGGTGGAATCATACCATATTTGTCCTTTCGTGATTGGCCGATTTTACTTAGCATAATGCCCTCAAGGTTCACCCATGTTGTAGCATGTGTCAGAATTTTTTTTAATTGTTAATTTTTTTTTTTTAATTTGAGAGAGAGAACATGAACAGGGGAGAAGGACAGAGGGAGAGAGAAAAAGAATCTTCAGCAGGCTCCATACTCATGGAGCCTGAAGTGGGGCAAGATCCTATGACACTTATATCGTGACCTGAGCCGAAATCAAGAGTCAGACTCTCAACTGAATGAGACACTCTTCTTCCTAAGGCTTAATAATATTCCTTTGTGTGTATGTATCATGTTTTGTTTACCCATTCATCTGTTGATGGACACTTGGGTTGTTTCCATCTTTTGCGAATAATGCTGCTATACACATGGATGTACAAATATCATTTTGGGTCCCTGCTTTCAATTATTTTGGGTATATAACAAGAGGTGGGATTTCTGGTCATATGGTAATTCTATCTTTAATTTTTTGAGACACCACCATCCACCATAATGTTTCCATAAGTGCTGCACCATTTTACCTTCCCATCAATAGTGTATAAGCATTCTAATTTCTCCATATCCTTGCCAACATTTATTTTCTGCTTCTTGGTGGTCTTCATCCTAATAGGTGTGAGGTGCCATCCCACTGCTTTTTTAATTAGTGATGTTCAACACCTACCTGCCATCTGAGTGCCTTCTCCGAAGAAACGTCTATTTAAGTCCTCTGCTTATTTTATAATAGGGTAGTTTTGGTTTTTGTTGTTGAGTTGTAGGAGTTCTTTATATATTCTGGATATCAACCCCTTATCAAATACATAATTTGTGAACATTTTCTCCCATTCTGTGGATCACCCTTTCACTATGTTGAGTGTGTCCTTTGATGTACAGATTTTTTTATTTTGATGTAGCCCAGTTGATCTTTTTGGATTACAAAAAGATTCTTTTGTTGTTTGTGCTTTTGGTGTCATTTTCCAAGTAATCACTGTAAAACTTGTGTTATGAAGCTTTTCTCTTGTTTTCTTCTAAGAGTTTTATAGTTTTAGGGCTTACATTAGGTTTTTTTTTTTTTAATCCATTTTGAGTTCATTTTTCTATGTTTTACAGATGAAGGGTCCAACTTAATCCTTTTGCAAGTGGATATTCAGTTTTCCCAACATAATTTATTGAGAAGATTGTCCTTTCCCTATTGAATGGTGTTGGCACCCTTTAAAAAAATCATTTGATCATATATATGCAAGGTTTATTTCTGGGTTCCACAGGGGCTAATTTTTGAGTTTATGTGAGACTCAGGTGATAAATGTGACCAAAGGTAAGCCAGACCGGGTTCCCTGCTTGGACGATCAGGTGAATGGTGTACGTGCAAGGAGTGGGGCTTTGTAGCACTATTAGGGAGAGTCTTGTGGATCTCTTGAAGGCAGCCCAGATACCATCTCAGTCGTGACCAGTTAGATGGATTGTGGTGATGCTGAATGGTGCTGAGAGATACTGTGAGTGGAAGCCCTAAATGCTGTGAAGAAGGTGGTCTGTGTAGAGTTATGGGTAGTATTATTAAAAGTGATCTCGGACAACAGAGGGTATACGGTACAGGGGCTACATCTTGAGGACTTTTTTTCACATGCTTTGTTTGTCTTTCACTAGGTATCACACGACTAGATTTGTTCATGGAGGGCCTTGGAAAGGGTCTCAAACATGAGGATGCCACCTGATATGGTACAGTAGGGTAGACTGTGGCAGTGCTGGCCAGTGGAGCCAAGAGGTTTAAGTAGGTGCCTGGAGCTAGGCAATTTACGTGAGAGATAGTTGCCACATCTCAGACAAATGGGCATCCAGCCTAAGTTGCAGGCATCTAAGAAGCAAGGGCCCAGGACTTATTCACCCTAGTATTGTCAGTGTCCAACACAGTTTCTGGAACACAGTGGGTGCTTAATAAATGTTTGAACGGAATTGAATCTAAGCCAAGGAAACAGAAATGACTTTCTGAAATAAAAAGCTCAACTCTTCATAGTTAGGAACAGTTTCTTATGGCTAATTTATTTATATTGCAGAAAGAGTCCATTTCTCCTCCTCTCCCCAAAAGAGACAAAGACTTGATCACCATCCTTTGTTAAAAAAAAAAAAAAACTATTAGTGATAGATTAATAATTATCACTTATTAAGCACCAATCATCTCCAGGCACCATGCCTTACATTTGATGTGCTTTGTATTTTGTATTTGCAACAATCTTCAGGTAAGCAATATTGTCTCCAATTTATAGTTTAGGACAGTGTTTCTTCTCTGAGAACCGTTTTTGCCTGTTCCTCCCTGGGAACTATCATTCTCATCTTCTAGTGTGCTCTTCTTCTAGGACAAATAAACATTTTCTTTAGCTTCTAAACACAGCCTTATAAATAAACTATTAATAATCTTATCTATCTCTGGCCTTCCCCAAGTTCCCCACGTTCTTTGAGTTTGGCATCAACTCTGTCTTTAAAACACCATTCAGTGGGGAAAAAATCACAAGTTTTGACTTCAACACAAGAATAATAGAATCATCTCCCTTCCATTTTAAATCGGGATAGAAACTATTAAGCACCTATTCACATATTCACAAAAAGCTATTTTTTAAAAAATGAACAAGTAAAAGGAACAATAATCACCAGAAATCCTGGTGAGAGCTGGGTGGTGTGGTGTGGTTTTGGGTGCTTAATACAACCAAGTGTGTAAAAAGGATACCAGGCAACAGCACTGAGCACCTGAACTACACATTTTCTAGGTGCACAAGCCGGGTCCTGGTGCCGTACACCCAAAGGTGAAGGGACACAGGGTTCAGGAGGTGAAGCAGAACAAATACTGTGATGTGGGTTTAGTCGTCTCCCGTGGTCTAGAGTAGGGCAGCTCAAGGTGTGGGCTGTGGGAAGATGCTAGTCTGTTTTATTGCCAGCCTGTGTCAAGGTAAGTAGAGAAACTGAATAAATTTACGTCAGTTGAATCTAATAAAAATCTTGGGCTTGTATATTACCCATCTTTATTTTTTCCTGTTCACCCCTTTATTTCCAAACACTAGAGCAGCACTTGACATGTAGCTGGTATACACTGGCTGCCTGGGAGATAATAAGGAGAGATTGCTGGGGAGAGGGCAGAGACTAGGAAACACAATGCCAGGAACGGGAGGACGTCTTTTTTTTTTTTTCCTAGTAATTTATCTTTGAAAAGTATTGGTCTATGACAAGTTGCAAATAGGCAAAACAAAACAAAAGGCAACAACTCATCCTTTACCTCAGATAGTTTGAGAAGTGCTGGGTTAGAGCCAGTTATTTGTTTTGCAAGTCAATATAGAAGCGGTGCTTGGCAGAGTTGTTAGATCTCCTGACCATTTATTTAGCAGTCTAGTAAAGATTTAAGTGTAGTAGGGTTCCCAGAATAATTCACTGGTAATACCTTTGGAAACTCACTTTTAGTTCCCAGCATTCCAACCGTCTACATGTGTCAGTGCATACCCTGAAGATTCCATCCATCACCAAGGCAGGTGCTCATAGACCTCGTCCACTGCCGCAGGATTATAGGTAAGTGCTGAACAACTAGTGAAGGGGTAGCTCTCTAAGCCTACTACTCAGCAAGTCAAAAAGGGCACTCAACATTGCTCTAGCCTCAGTAGATGTGGCATAAGTTTACTAGGCACTTCTAAACATTTCAGGTAACGCCCACTCCTATTGTTTCTTGCCATGTGGCGGGACCCACCTGGTTTCTTTAATCCTGCTTTCTTCATTCCTGAGAGAGGTAGAGTACCTTATACAGGTGAATTTGGGAAATGAATTAGGCATGCTTAACCTAGTCCTCCTCCTCTCTCTCTCTCGGAAACTGGCTACTCTGTAAGAGGCTGTACAGGGGCAGACCCCCATGAGCACAGTCAATCTGTGGGTCTTGATTCTTGGATTGAGTAGTAGGAAGCCAATTTTTCTCATGTGCCCTGGGCCATTTTTCTCCAGTATCAGCTTCTCTCAGCTGGTTTGAAGTTTGGGCAGGAACACAGAGATATTTTGGGGGCTTCTCTCAAACCTAACTAAATGGTGGTGACTATACACTGAGGCCTTGTCTCATAGGCTATGCTGGCCTGCATTCTTCACGTGCCTTCCATTAATCTTCTCGCAGAGGGTCAGAAGATCATGAATTACTTGGTGACTACATCATATTGATATGTAATCTGTACCTTCCTCTGTCATACTGGTGAATGAGGGCAATCTTCTGGCTCAGTCAATGTCCCCTTCTGCCTGCACTTCTCTAGGTGTGTTTCTCCTAAAGCTGTGTCCCATCTTTCCAGGTTTTTGAAGATCAATAAACTCATACTTTGTGACACATCATGATGGAAAACATAAGGGTCCTGGAATCAAAAGGAAGAATCAGATAAAAGGGAGTCTTTGCTCTTCCAAAAGGTATCAAGAACAAAATGTCTTACTAGCTGTTTCTGTGGTATAATTCAGGTAAACAGAAAAAAGCTCATGGCCTCTCCAGCCTTTCCATTTCCAAGGCCAACTTAGGGCTCTTTTTTGGCTCTTTCTGAGCTAGGCCAGGGGGCATTTAAGTTTACAGTCCATTTCTCTGAGATTCAGTTACAAGTCACTCTTGCTATAATTTTCTCTGACCTTGCATTTTTCTTTGGGTCACTGGAGCAGTATTTGGTTAATCTGCCTGTGAACACTGCCTACTTTCTCTAAGCCAGAGTGTGGCTTGCTTCTTCTGGTAGCCCTTCCTAGTGATGACTAGCTACGCCTGGCTGAGGTTGAGAAATGACTGACCCTAGATTCCTTGTCACCATATTGACTCTGTCAACTAGACCCTATTTATGCCCATGGCTTTGTATTTCTTTTCCCCACCCCCCAATTATGGCCTTATTACTTTGTATTACAGATTAAGTCCTTAGGGGTGCCTGAGTGGCTTAGTCCAAGTGTCTGACTCTTGGTTTTGGCTCATGGTTCATGAGTTTGAGCCCCACATCGGGCTCTGCGATGACAGCCTGGAGCCTGCTTGGGATTCTCTGTCTCTCTCCTTCTCTCTCTGCCCCTTCCATGCTTGTGCTCGCTCTCAAAATAAATAAATACACTTAAAAAAAGAGAAGACAGTACCTACCCCCTTGATGTAGTTCTTTGTCAGTGTTTTCTATTTTTATCATTCAACTTTGCTAGTCCAAACATATTTTAATGTAAAAATGCATTAATATAGAAAAGCATAGGCTTCAGGTTTGGAAAGTGGTCCCTTTGGAAAGTTACTGACCTCATAGAACTATAAATAAATTCCCCAAGGTAGGATGAACCGAAAGTAACTTATATTCATATATAAACATAATTAAGTATAGATACAGTTGCATAAGTAGAATAAGATTTAATGTAAATGTGCCAAAGAGAAGAAAGCACCAAAAAAAAAAAAATGCATAAAACTTGAAATAAGAAAATGTCCAGAGGCACCTGGGTGGCTCAGTTGGGTGAGTGGTCGACTCTTGGTTTTGGCTCAGGTCATAATCTTACAGTTTGTGAGTTCAAGCCCCACGTCTTGTTCTTCACTGAGCATGGAGCCTGCTTGGGATTCTCTCTCTCCCTCTCTCTGCTCCTCCCCTGCTCACTCACTCTTGAAATAAATAAACAAACATTAAAAGAAAATGTCCAACTGGATAATGACCAAAGGTTCATTAACTTAGCAGTCTTGGGGACCCAGAAAGTGAGGCAGCCCAAGCCAAATTCCTCTGGTGTTGCAGGTCCTTCTATACCAGCCCAGGCAACTGGCGATGGAACCAGAGCAGGGGCAAATGTTGTGCAGCACACTGTATTGTAGGTAAAAACCAGCAAACAGAATTCATTATTCTTGAAAGTTTCCCTGTGTACATGATCAGCTTCTGCGTGCGCTTGGAGGAGAGACAACCCTATTAAAACGCCTTTTAAAAAGTCAGAGCTAAATGACTATAAACATTAAAACTTTGAGGAATGGGGGTAAAATCTATGAGGAAAACATCAGCTTATGTATCCGGGGAATGAGCAGCACTTAATTCCCATTCCAGCATGGGGCTGCTGGGCACCAGGATCCTTCCACTCTGGGTAGAAAACAAATCCCCAAGTTGCTACTGAGCCAAACTTTAAAGGCCAGTCAGGAAATGAGCAGCACTCCCGAATGGGAAAGACTGGATCAGTGTTTTTTCTAAAGTAAACAAAAGATCTGCAAAAGTATTTCCTTGCACTATTTGGCAAGAGAAAGAAGCACCTGGAGAGTGAGTTAGGATGAGAACCCATATAAGACATGGGAGTAAAACAAGGATGGTTATAATGAAGCTTTGTCTCACTAATCTCCAGAGCCCAAGTGTTCTATTAGGAAACAAAGCTGCAAATGAAGAGACACTCAGAAAGACTGGTTGATTAAGAATATATTCAGGGAAAGGATAAATAGAATAAATGCTTTTCTGGATCTCGAATTGCATCCTTCATTTGGATTTTTTAAAAACTTTAAAAATATCTTCTAGAGAGTCAAAGTGGAATATATACATTAAAATAAATGAGGGCTGTGAAGGAAGAAGTATGAGCAATGAAAAAAGCAATTATCCTTGGAGACAGAAATTTCCTTGCTTCAATGCAGCATGTGATGCTGGCAATTTCAGCCATTCTCTTTCAGGTGCTTTTCAGTGTGAGTTCCAAATGCTGCTTGAGGGAACTCGGTCTCAGTTACCTGAGGGACTGGGGCATAACTAAAGATGTATGGAGAGCTATCACATTCTTTACGCCAAACATTCTGTTCAGTAGGAGAGCCTCAGGAGGAAGATAAGTCACCCTTGGGAGACAGGTAAGAGAAATGAGGCAGCAATTGCATAGCGTTGACTGTGGTAAGTACATAGCATTAAAACAAAACAGAACAACAACAAAACCCCAAAAAAACCTCAAAGGCATCTCATCACTAATTTTATGAAGTCACACAGTTTTGGCTCTTTTTCCCAATGAAAAAGGCTGAAAGACTTGAAGTGTGATTGCCATTCCTCAATGATTCTGAAACAACCAATAATCAATACATAAAGATTAACGGAGGAAGAAAATTCATTTCTGCTCTTTGTGCAAGGAGCTAGGTGTCACATAAGGGAGCAATGGATTGAAAAATCTGCCAAAAAACTTGTATAAGCCTAACAAAACTTACAGTTTTCCTGGACCAAACCCATCAGCCCAAGTAGGAGAGATGGTGCTTGGGGCTTTTAAGGAGGCAATCAATGGCTCACTTCATTTGATAGGCAACATCTGATAGAAAAACATGTATTTTCTGGGGCCCAGGCTCAACTTGGTGCCTACCTGCTGGAGAAAATCAAAGATAAAGATGCAAATCCCTGGGAAGCCAGGGACACAGCTAACTGGACGCTTTTTGTGACTCTCTGAAGTCCATGTGCTCCTAAAGTATTGATTTTTTTTCTCCTTATGAAATGTTAACATGTATTTTTATTCATTCACCTGCCTCTAGCCGTTCCTTACTAAAGGTTAAGTGGTTGTGAAACCACATGCACTAGAGAATCCAAAGCAGCTGTTTCAAGCTCTTGAACAAGTAGTGGTGCCTTGTAGTTCCAGGGGAAGAGGCGGGGGGCTCTCTTTGACCACCTGCAGGTTTTACTGTGCTCCATCCATCTCATGCCAACCTGGCTTGCCAGTGTTAGGGTCACTGTGCTCTGAGACACTGCAGAATGGTGCTCTGGGGAGCTGTGTTCTGCAGCCTCCTGGGCCTCTCCGGCAGGTGCACTTGCATTTTCAATTTGATGCTGTTTTTCTTACCCTCTGCCTGCACTCATACACAGAACTATTATTACTTGTTACTGCATGTTGCTGATTCATACTCGGAGGAAAAAGTAATTTTGTCTTCAACACCTCTTCCCTGTCATTTAAGGCATATGTTAATGAAAGACAGATTTTGGCATCCATTCTCTTTTGCGGCTTTGAAGCCACAATATAAGATTCGTTATAACTGAAGATGCAACTGTTATTTTACTTCTATTTATAACAACACCAAAGTCATCTTGCAGGTACCTTTGTGCCTCTCAAATCCCAAACCATATTCCAAGAAATGCTCAACATTTTATGCTTGAATTGGCATTAATGTACATACAATGTTTTAAATAAAGATGTTTCCACTTGTATTTTATTACTGACAATCCCTGAATTCACATATTTTAGATTATACAAAAGCTGAATCCCTTTGAAGACATGTTAAGGGCTTTTTCAGACTGATTTTTTTTCCTTTAAGTGAGGAGTACGCAAGTGATGGGTGCTCTGCTCACTCGGAGGGGAGCCAAATGGAAGCCTGAAGCCTGAAGCCTGAAGCCTGAAGGGGGTGGGGTGAGAACAGAAGTAAACATATGCAGAATGCTGAAAAGAACTGATTGAAAGCTTTTGCTCTGTCATTCCTCTCTTTCCTTTCCTGCTTTTCCTTCCCAGTTTGTGACTGTGGACCAAATGCAACCTACTTATTTCAAAGAATCACTGGATCTGGAATGAGCTGTCACCTTGTAGATTGTCTCATCCAAACTCCTACCCATTGCTATAATTCTCCGCTTGATTCAGGAGCACTTTTTCTCCTCCAGCAGCTTTCCCAGCAGCATTTGAGCCTATCAATTAAAAGTGTGCTGAGGAGACTAAAGGTTTCGCAATCAGTTCTGGGTCCAAACTGTGGCTCTCTCACTGACTTGTGATATCCAGGGCAAGTTATCCCAAATCTCAGGGCCCCTGTCTTAATCTGTTAAATGGTTATAATAGAAATGAATTCACAGCAGTCTGAAAATTAAATGAAGCAATAGTTTAATATATAAAACTGTAGTCTATAAAAGACTCAGCACTCAGAGCTAAATTAAGAGTAGCTAAGTGTTGGGGCGCCTGGGTGGCTCAGTCGGTTGGGCGTCCAACTTTGGCTCAGGTCATGATCTCGTGATTTGTCACGCGATTTGTGAGTTCGAGCCCCGTGTCAGGCTCTGTGCTGACAGGAGCCTGGAGCCTGCTTCAGATTCTGTGTCTCCCCCTCTCTCTGTCCCTCCCATGCTCTTACTCTCTCTATAATAAATAAATGTTAAAAAAATTTTTTTTAATAAAAAAAAGAGTAGCTAAGTGTTTCAAAAGGAACTAAGACCCAAGCTTTCTGTTGACTCCAAGGCAATATTTTTCCACCGCATCTTACTGTCTTTCTCACAAGGTCTCATGAAACCGCTGAAAAAGTTTCTGTTGCTGGAATACTCTGTATGCCGTCTTATAGACTGTAAATGTTGTTACTAATCACAATACCTCACACATATTCAGTGCTTTAGAATTTACAATGCACTTTCACATGTGGGGAGGGAAAATCCACGCCAACATGTCGTCTACGGATGACTAATAGAGGCAGGAAGCAGAAGGAGCAGAGGCTCTGAAAGAGGTCTATTAGTGATGCAAATGTGAAGTTATCTGCACTTGTGAGGAGCATAATAAACATTAAAACCAATTAGAAGTAACAACGAGTGATAAGTTCCAGTTTCAGAATTCGGCTTTGATGAGTTAGAAAACCATAGGAAGACAGCATAAGAGTTTGGGGGCAAGAATTTAGCTAACCTGAAGTTTCAGTCTAAATGATTCAGATGCCCAGGGGGGGCATCTCTTTGCCTATGGGTGAGGTTTCACAAACTAAAGTAAGTAACTATTTAGATTGCATAATGGTAGAAACCTCCGTGTGTTCATAATTCAGAGACAAAGCATATGGACCAGAGTCAAGCAACACAAATAATTTCTCAGAAGTCAACATTAACTTAGTGTTTCAATACAACAAATGTGTCATACTGAATGCAAAACTTTTAATAACAGAAACCGTTACCTTGGCTTTTTTGCAAACTTCTGAAAACAGTTTGTGTAGGAGAGTTTTTACATTTGGAAAATACTCAAAAGCGAATTTTTAGAAGTGTGGAAAAATAGAGGGTGCATTTTTAATACAGAATATTTCATTGTTTCTATCTTGCAAAAAGATGAAGGAACATCTTTTTCTATTAGAAAGAAAACTGTCCTTTTGAAATTCAGCTCCCTCAGAAGAATTTTTAAATATCAAACTCTGCCTAACTGGTCCTAGCTTTATGTTTATGAAGAAAAAATTAGAATTTCATGCAGTTATCAAATATTTTAAGCTAATACCCAAGCAGATATATTTGCAACACTTCATGATTTTAAAACAACTCAAACTTATTACTTTCTGGAGGTCAGAACTCTGAAATGGGTCTCACTAATCTAAAATCAAGGTATCGGCAGGGCTGCTTTCCTTCTGGAAAGGCTCCAGGGAAGAATACATTTCCTGTCTTTTTTTTTTTTCTTTTAATTTATTTAAATCCAAGTTAGCTAACATATGGTGTAATAATGATTTCAGGAATAGAATTTTGTGATTCATCACTTACAACATTCATTCACCGAGTGCTCATTCCCACAAGTGCCCTCTTTAATGCCCCCTGTCCATTTAGCCCATCCCCCCACCCAACACCCCTCCAGCAACCCTCAGTTCATTCTCTGTATTTAAGAGTCTCTTATGGTTTGTCTCCCTCTCTGTTTTTATATTATTTTTGCTTCTCTTCCCTTATGTGCATCTATTTTGTATTTTAAATTCTACACGAGTGAAATCATATGATTATCTCTTTCTCTGACTTATTTGGCTTAACATAATACACTCTAGTTCTATCTACATTGTGGATTGGATTGGAAAGAATTTCATTCTTTTTGATCACTGAATAATATTCTATTGTATATATACCACATCTTCCGTATCTATTCATCAGTTGATGAACATGTGGGCTCTTTCCATACTTTGGCTATTGTCGATAGTGCTGCTATAAACATTGGGGGGCATGTGCCCCTTTGAAACAGCACTCCTGTATCCTTCGGATAAATACCTAGTAGTGCAATTGCTGGGTTGTAGAGTAGTTCTATTTTTAATTTTTTGAGGAACCCCCACACTGTTTTCCAGAGTGGCTACACCAGTTTGCATTCCCACCAGCAGTGCAAAAGGGTTCCTCTTTCTTTGCATCCTCACCAACATCTGTTGTTGCCTGAGTTGTTAATTTTAGCCATTCTGACAGGTGTGAGGTGGTACCTCATTATGGTTTTGATTGATATTTCCCTGATGATGAGTGATGTTGAGCATCTTTTCATGAGTCTATTAGCCATCTGGATGTCTTCTTTGGAAAAGTGTCTATTCATGTCTTTTGACCATTTCTTCACTGGATTGTTTTTTTGACTGTTGATTTTGATAAGTTCTTTATAGATTTTGGATACTAACCCTTTATCTGATATGCCATTTGCAAATACCTTCTCCCATTCCATTGACTGCCTTTTAGTTTTGCTGATTGTTTCCTTCGCTGTGCAGAAGCTTTTTATCTTGATGAGGTCCCAATAGTTCATTTTTGCTTTTGTTTCCCTTGCCTCCAGAGACATGTCAAGTAAGAAATTGCTGCAGCCAAAGTCAAAGAGATTGTTGCCTACTTTCTCCTCAAGGATTTTGATGGCTTCCTGTCTTACATTTAGGTCTTTCATCCATTTTCAGTTTATTTTTGTGTATGGTGTAAGAAAGTGGTCCAGGTTCATTCTTCTGCATGTTGCTGTCCAGTTCTCCCAGCACCATTTGCTGAAGAGATTGTCTTTTTTCCATTGGATATTCTTTCCTGCTTTGTCAAAGATTTGTTGGCCATACATTTGTGGGGCCATTTCTGGGTTCTCTATTCTGTTCCACTGATCTGAGTGTCTGTTTTTGTGCCAGTACCATACTGTCTTGATGATTACAGCTTTGTAATACAGCTTGAAGTCTGGAATTGTGATGCCTCCAGCTTTGGTTTTCTTTTTCAGGACTGCTTTGGCTATTTGGGGTCTTTTCTGGTTCTATATGAATTTTAGGATTGTTTGTTCTAGCTCTGTGAAGAATGCTGGTGGTATTTTATAGGGATTGCCACATGATTTTTTATTATCTATAGGCAATAGATTACCCCCCTCCTTTTTTTTTTTCCCTCTGCCAAAAATCTGTTATTTTGTCTAGCAGCAACTTTAAGTAGGGGGCTGATTTAGGTGGGCTAAGCAAGAGAAAGACTGACCAGACAAGCAGAAGACACTGGTAGAAATGACCTATTGAGCAGCCATGTGGATTAAGAGGTCTATGCTAGACGGAGCCCAAAAGAGCCCAGTTTGTGTCTCACAGTCCAAATTTGGCTGATGTATTTTTGAAGTTTCTAAAGGTTAACTACATGCTATAATACATTATAGAAAGACAGAGCTGAATTTTACTGTGCCAGTCAAAAGCCTGGCTTGAATCTGCTATTTAGGACTGAGAGAGAGAGAGAGAGAGAGAGAGAGAGAGAGAGAGAGTATGATTTACATGTGTGAGGATGTGAGAATGATTTTATCTTCTGTTGTTTTTAAAACCACCTTAGGCCATGATTTTTAAATTGAGACACAAGAAGATCTACTGGGGTTCCCATAGCAACATTAACTTATCTAACTGCCCTTGTTGTATATAATACGTTCATTAGTTTGGCTTTAAATGTACACTTTAATTATGAAATACAACAGTGAAGAGTCTCAGGCAAATTTCAACTTTTGGATTATTGACGGAAGCATATTTAAACAGAAACCTTAATATTGTACTTCTGAGGAATTGCTACCAAGGCAAGTGTATGCAAAAAGCTTGTGATCCTCCTTGCTCCCACGTCTGACCTCACTGCATTCCATTCTACATAAGATGCCCTAATCTCTCTAAATATATTCATAACATGCTATCAGTAGGATAAAACAGAAACAAAGAAACAAACTTCAGATTGCTCCAATCCAGAGACTAGAACCCAATGTGTCCCCCACTTTTTTTAAAAAATTTATTTATTTTGAGAGAGACAGAGAGTGAGTGCAAGCAGGGGAGGGGCAGAAAGAGAATCTCAAGCAGGCTCCGTGCTGTCAGCACAGAGCCCGACGTGGGGGCTCTATCCCACAAACCGTGAGATCATAACCTGAGTAGAAATCAAGAGTTGGATGCTTAACTGACTGAGCCACCCAAGCGCCCCCGCAAAATGTGCTCTTCTATTCAAAGCTGTCTATAAGCTGACCTCCCTATCTTCTGTCCATGACTCCTCATCTCGAATGGTCCATACCAAACACACTTGTCTTTCATCATCTTCTGAGAGCACATGTTCAAGGACTAGCCTGACACCCACCTCCCCCAGAATGCTGATACTTCCCCCTTCCTTCCCACCAGCTAATCTTTCTCTCTCTTTGGAACCACTATTGCTGCTGCTACCACTACTATGTGACATGTTTATGACTAGGCAGCATCCCTCTTCTCTTTTTTTGATAACAGGGTCTTCATTCTCCTTTGAGGAACTTTTCTCCACTCCATACATTCAGTCGCATCGTCAATGAAGCCACCCTGCCCCAACCTGTCAAGAGATGAATCCATGACCCAAGTGGGACCAATCACATTCTTACAGAAAACTGAATTTTAAGTGAATTCAAAAAGGAAAAAACAGTGGGAACTAAATTTTTCCCATGGTGGTCCTTCAAGAGACTATCCATTTCTTCCAGATTTCTGTGGCTCATAACCAAAGTCCACTAGCTGATAAGTTCCCTATTTGAGTACCTTTTCATATATTATCAGAGATTGTGATTGAGAGGCTTGGGATGTGCACACTTTTCTTTGCCAGCCAGATCCTATTTATGTTCCCTGAAGACAGGACTGAGTCTTTGTTGTATTACTCCATATCATTTAGCACAATGTAAGTACCCAGTAGATGTTGTATAACAAACGAAAAACCAATCTTAGAAACTCTGTTTTTACAAAGTACAATTTGAAAGCCAACTTATACCCTTTTTGAGGCAAGGTGGTAAATAAATTTTTAATTGCTACAATTTAAGAATTTTCTTGTGTATAGCCGTTGTCTTAAAGAGAGATTACAACTTGTATGCCTAAGAATAGCCTGAAAATAATGTTAGCTTGGGTGATACTTCCCCAATTTTAGGAAAGGAAAGAGAAACTAACATTCTATTTCAGACATTAGTTTCTGAATCAAAAAAAAAAAAAAAGAGTTTTGGGAAAAAACAGACAACAGCAAAACAAACACCTTAGTCTTGGTTTTGTGACTGGCCAAGGAAACGAGGAGAGCTGCCTTTCTGCTCTCAGATAAGAGAGGAAGAGAATTTAACCGTGTTAGACTAATGTATAAATAGATGTTTTTTTCCCACTTCTAAAAAATGGCAGGGTAGAGTTTCTCAGAATCATCTGACTTATATCAGTCATTTAACTGAATGCTTATAAAATTCAAAGAACAAACAAAATGGTTAGACACAATAAACCCAAACAAGCTTGAGCACAGAATATGGTATACTCTTCCAAATCATTTACAAGTGCTTAAAATGAACAAAAGAGCTCACCCATGATAAACAGCAGGATATACAAATTCTCTTGTCTTCCCTTTCAAAAATGAAAGATTTACAGAAGTCTTTGAATAGTGTAATCCTCTGGTTTGTACCTTAACATGATACATAACTCAGCCATGAGAAAGGAGTGGTGATACCAATTTGGAGGGTTTTTGAGTCAAGTGTAATGGTTTCTGGAATTTGCCTTGAACCCACACTCGGTGCATTTTCACTTGTTTTTTCCTATTAACTTGTAAGCGACGATCAACCAGATTTTGCTTCTCATCTAACCCAGCCTTGCAGAACATAGTGTGGACTTCCCCTGTTGAGACAAAAGTGGCAATCAAATGTATATGTGACTGGGGCTTGGTGGGGGGCAAAGGAGACAGTCAAGAACAATGGAATGACTGACCATCTAAATTTCATTTAAACCAAGAAACTCTCTAGTACAAATTAGTTAAGGAAACCTGTGAAACCAAATAGGTTTCTTCTACTTCACAGAAATATACCAATATACACAGTTTAACATAGCAGGCATAAATAGATATACATTACTTACTACTGGTTGCAAATTTAAATATTTTGAAATGTGCCCTCTCTTCTGAGTTTTTGTTAGTTTGCAGAGACCCCAAATGGCACATTTTAAAAGTGCTCACATAAGTTTGGAGAAAATCCTTGCATGCAGAATTCATTTTAAAAGTTGTTTTTTTTTTTTTTGTTTTGTTTTTTAAAGGAGAAATTGACAAGAGACAAGTAATTTTCTATGGACTCTTAAAATCAAATCCCCTCCTTTGGCTGTGGTATGTCATCAGCTTCTTCATATCTGGGCTAACAGTACTTCCAAAATGGAACAGACTACATCTTCATTTGGGTATAAGATGAAACAAGTGATTCTTTTTTTTTTTTTTTTTAATTTTTTTTTTTTCAACGTTTATTTATTTTTGGGACAGAGAGAGACAGAGCATGAACGGGGGAGGGGCAGAGAGAGAGGGAGACACAGAATCGGAAACAGGCTCCAGGCTCCGAGCCATCAGCCCAGAGCCTGACGCGGGGCTCGAACTCACGGACCGCGAGATCGTGACCTAGCTGAAGTCGGACGCTTAACCGACTGCGCCACCCAGGCGCCCCAACAAGTGATTCTTTTAAAGCAGTTTCAGCTGGGAAAAGATTAAAAGGCAAAAAGGCCATTTTCAAGCTTTCATGTAGAACAGCTACAGTGTGGTGACAGACTAACCAAAGAGTTTTTTTTTTTTTTTCCAGCTAATTATTTCCCCTTATAGATAAGCATACCTTTCGTAAAGAAATATGCTCTGGTACCATCTCCTCGCACATAAAAATTTTCAGATAAGCAATGCCCTAAAAAAAATAATTGCGATCAGAGAAACCTAGTATTCCTTCAAACAAAACAAAAACTTGAAATAAAATATAAACAAAGCATTCTTTAAAACACATGAAAATAACTCCAAACTGAATATACCCCTTTTGAAACGAAGCTGAGTCTTATCATATCTTCCATAGTCCCGAAATAGCAGCATTCCCCCAGGCCTCAGTAACTTGGACAGTCGGTTTATAACACCTTGCATCCTTTGAAAACAAAGCAAGACACTGTTTACAGAAATCTTGTTTTACATGCCACCTCCTACCCTTCTTAGAGATAAAATAAGGAAAGCTCGATGGGGCCAAAAAATCTAACCCACAAAAATAAGGGCAACAAAAATATATATATTTTGTATAGAAAGGAAAAAGGGTACCAACTTGCTAAATGATAAGAATCAAAAGGCCTAGAGTATCAAGTAATCACCCAAATGACAAGAGTGGTGACTTCAGAGAGCTTGATATATGATGTCAAAGCTGCCCTGCAAAACCACAGATGGCTCCTGATATTTACATCAAGTTAAGGTAGTTCCAAGGCAGATAAACACTGAAGTTGCTTCATTTTCCTTGAAGATAAAAAAATATTGTAGAGCTATTCCAAATCGCACATGTCTAAACAGAGATCATCTTTCCTCCCAGACTAGCTCCTTCTCCTTTATTTAGTTCAAAGGTACCATCATTCATCAAAGTGTTAACACCTCAGAGACATCCTTAACCCCTTTCCTTTTTCTCCTCTTCCACTAACCTCCCCATAACCATCTAGTCATCCAATTCTAGGTGTTCTTTTTTTAACTGATGGCTTTTTTCTCTTTTTTGTTTCCCTTTGGCGCTCCTTTAGTACAAACTTCTACCTCCTTAGGCCTGAAAACACACTACTTCTTAACATGCTTTATTATTCCCCTTGGTAAGTCTTCCTGTATATTACTGATGAATTATTCCGCTTAAAATGATGGTTTTGTCAAATCATCCCTTTGCTCAAAAATGTTCATGATTTTAACCCATAGGATAAAATCTTAATTTCTTAGTTGGGCCCTTGAGATCTCCTACAACTGGTCTCAATCTCTCTAACATCTTTACCATTACTTCTCAATGTGAAGCATCAACTCTCGCCAAACTGTTATATGCTTGGCTCTGAAGCAGTCCATGCCTTCGTTCACATGGTTTCCCCTCAAAGAATTCTCTCCTTCTTCCTTTCTGCCTATTTAAATTCTATTCACACTCCACCCCCAGCTCAATACTGGGAAGCCTTTACTTTCTTTCTTTTATTATTTATTCTTTTCATTTGGCTCTCAATCAAATATGACCCCTTGTGACTGCTCTTGACTTAATGTTTTTGGTTAAGTTTATGGTCTTATGTGTGATTATGGGCCAGAGATGGCAAAGATTTCAGATCTCATATTAATGCCAAGTGACTGACATAGGCTGCCTACAGAGCTCTATTGAGAAGGGCTCTTAGGGCTCACTGGGAATGACAATCAGGGTACAAAATCAGTTATCAGTGTCTGCCCTGAGCAGAGAATGGTAAATGGCAGCCTGTGTGCTAAGTCCTCCCCATCTCTGCTTCATCCATGCTACTTAAAGCTTCTAGATTTTTCTTATTTCAAAAATGAGGGTTTTAGATTAGATAATCTGTAAATCTTTCCAGTTAAAACACTGTTCAGTGGAATAATGGAGTGAAAAGCCAGATTTATGTCAGGTTTTGAAGGAAGTAGTGAGGAAATTAAAGTAACTATGAAAACAAGACAGAAATATAACAGAAAGAGGTGGCATAATTAGATGAAATGCTCTTTTAAAAAACTGGAACATAAGTACATGAAAGGGAAAAAAGAAAAATATTTTTCCTTGTTTATTTTATTACAGGTTATTTTCACACTGTGCTTATGGCCTTAGGCTTTGGCAATTAAAGAAAACTGTATCTAATCCTTAAAATATCCACTTTCAGAAGAAATGTTTTATGTACTGAGAAAAATATCTTTCTGCAACGATTACTAAAACAAGCATGAAACAAAGATGCAGAAAAACAAAGGGCCAAATACAGCCATCTCCGTCTGCAAATCCTTTCTTCCCAATTATCCTTTAATGTCTGGGGTTGTGAGTAAAGGCAAGGGTGGGGAGCTGCTTTTCTTCATCATCCCATCTTGCTTGGCCCAGCGCCAACTTCCAGAGCCACTTCCTGAGAACTGTCGGTGGGAGACGGCTGGGGGAGATGGACAAGACAATAATGGGTGAAGGCTCCTTTTCTTTCTTTATTCCACTCAGGCCAACTCTGCTATCCTCATCTACCTCTAGTTGGAGGGTGAGGAAAAGGAAGAAGAGATTTTAAAAAGGAGTGTTTATTGACTACCTACTCTCTGCTTGGATCTGTGGTAAACATATTATACTGTATTTTATTTTAATGATAAGGACAGTTAGCTCTTCTTTTGTAGCCTCCTGTGGTTTATTCCCATTTAGGCTAGGATGCCCAGACTCAAGGTCTAGCAGAATCGCTTGCCATTCGTTTGTGCATGGATGTTCCAAGCTGTCAAGAAGACACTTTTCCAAAACTTTCACGGGGTTAAATATATCACTGTCCCAAATGACTCTAAAGATACTGTCCTGCCTTTTCACTTACTACTGCCCTCCTTCTACGCATTCACCCTTTTTTTAGGTCATTTAGACCATTTTAGGCAAGAAAATGGCTAGGGACATGATACATGTAAATTTATTTTATAATAATTACATAGAATGAACATACTATAGAATGACAGTAATCCTTCCAAGACATCTGCTTCCCCTTCTTTTTAACATTCAGTTCAAATCATAAGAAAATACATTATCTAAACTAATTTCAAGTAGTGGTTTTGTGGTCTTATTTGGAATTTAAACACTTCCTGTTACAGGTGTCAAATAGAAAATCTTGTTCTCTATCCACCTACTCCATCCTTTTAACTATTCATTCTTTTAACTATGAGACAAAATACATAGATGGCATCTTTCTACCAGTACCTGAATGATGCCAATATTCTACCCAGATTAGTAGAAAGACATAGATTATAGAAACTGGGAGGAAATGTAGCTTCATGGAATGTGATATATCTCACCAGGTACAAATATGTTGCATTCAGATTTATTTGAAAATTTAATTTGTCTTTCAAAAAGCAACCAAAAAGCTCATCTCTGAATGAGAAGTAAAAGGACAGTAAAGGGGCTTAATGATTTTATAATTGCAAAGGAAAACGCACACATTAACCCACTTTCTTTGGCAAAGTGTCACACTCATCAAAGAGTGGTTGATATCAAGTCTGTATCTACCAGCAGAGGAACATTCCTGGAGCTAAATCTACTACCAGAGCAGAAAACCCAATTTTAAGAAAACTTACAAATGCACAACCCTTGACACCACACGTGTCTTAATATACATGAGGTGGCAAAATTCTAAGAGAAGTGATCATTTTAATAGCTGGTAATATGTCTTTCTACTTCCTCTCTGAACAAAAGCTATGTTTACTGTTTCAAAACATTGTGCGAACAGAGCGCCTGAGTGGCTCAGTCAGTTAAGCGTCCAACTCTTAGTTTCAGCTCAGGTCATGATGTCGCGGTTCATGGGATCAAGCCCTGTGTCAGGCTCTGCACTGACAGTGTGGGGCCTGCTTGGGATTCTCTCTCTCCTCTCTCTCTCTCTCTCTCTCTCTCTCTGCCCCTCTCCCACTCCCACTCTCTGTCCCTCTCAAAATAAATAAATAAACTTAAAAAAAAATCGAAGTCATAAATATTTAAATGACGGCACTAGGCCAACCTTAGATTATAAAGGTCCAAGGTTAATCTGGCAAATCTTGAGTACCCCTAATTCCCTAGAGGGCTCTTTAAAACACATTCTTTTTTATTAGTTTTCTTTATTTTTGAGAGGCAGAGAGAGACAGAGCGCGTGTGGGGGAGGGGCAGAGAGAGAGGGAGCCACAGAATCTGAAGCAGGCTCCAGGCTCTGAGCAGTCAGCCCAGAGCCTGATGCAAGGCCCGAACTCACGAACCGAACTGTGAGATCATGACCTGAGCTGAAGTCAGACGCTTAACCGACTGAGTCACCCAGGCTCCCCTAAAACACGTTTTTTTAAAGTCTTGTGACAGACTGGTATGAAGCCAAACAGATTCACAACCCACCTCTTCACGAACATTCAGTAAGATGCTAAATCAAAGAAAGATGTTTGTTTCTGATCACCAAGTACAATTTCCCTCTTGGGAGTCTATTAGGCTGTTCTGAATTTGTAATCTCCTTAAAGTACTGTCACTTTTAATAGGTATGTGTCTTGCCAGAATATGCTCACTTCACTCTGACAGTGATAGAAAGCTCACTAATGAAGCAGTTTGACCGGTTTCTTTCTAAAAGTCTGAAGAAAGGAAAAACTGCACTTAAAAGGCTGCATGTTATATATGGTATAGTTCACTAAATAATAAAGTTAAGAATTGTCACTTTTGATAGTTCTGAAAACCACGATTGATAAAGGTGCTTTACACATTTGCTTTGCCCTTTCTCGTGTCTTCAGTTACCTGTCAGGATGAATAGAAGAGAGCACAAAGACAAGGAGAATGACGTCCAGGATCCCATCTGGAAAAGGGTACGGTGAATCTTCATCACAAACATCATGAACAAAGGCGCAACACTGAGCTGCTCTGTAGGATGAGTGCAACTATCATGATAAAGGAACAATAATAATAAAAAAGCAGTTAGCAGACTTTTAGCATTTTTCTTAAAATAAAGAGGTCAAATTTTATATTTCTCCCTAGTGTCTTCCCTCTGTAAATATGAATGCATTTTATTTCAGATTCCATATTCTGTTAGCTTATTTCAAGCTGCCATAAAAAAATTAAGTCTAGCACTTGGACTCAACAAGTATTCTTCACAATCCCTTTTTAATTTTAAAAGTGGAATAGGGCAGGCTTTTGAGGCAGCGTTGCTGGAAGCCTACCCTATGTGATTTCGGAGGCACTGAGATCATCCTGTTTTCTCTCCCACTGCTTGTCCATGCCTCCTTTGGCTTAAGATACAAATATCCTCTAATACACAATCAGATAATAGTAATGACTGTACAACTCTGTAAATATACTAAAAATCACTGAACTGTATACTTTATTTTTTGAAAGAGATAGAGAGAGAGAGACTGAGCGTACAAGCTGGAGAGAGGGGCAGAGGGAGGGAGAGAGAGGGATAGGGAGAGAGAGACAGAGAGAGAGACAGAGAGTCTTAAGTAGGCTCCGAGCCCAATTCGGGGCTTGATCCCACAACCCTAGGATCATGACCTGAGCTGAAATCAAAAGAGTTGGATGCTCAACTGACTGAGCCACCCCAGTGCCTCTGAACTGTATAACTTTAAAATGGTGAATTTCATGGTCTGTGAATTATATCTCAATAAAGCTGTTATTTTCAAAAAATTAGAGCAGGGGTGCCTTGGCTGGCTCAGTTGGTGGAGCATGTGGCTCTTGATCTCAGGGCCATGAGTTTGAGCCCCATGTTGGGTATAGAGATTACTTAAATAAATAAACTTTAAAAAAATAAATAATGAAAAAAATTAGAGTACACACACACACACACACAAATGCACATGCACACAGTTTGAGTACAAAACAACACTAGAAGCATATATACCAAAACAGTAAGCTCGATTCACCATAGGACTCTAGGAAGTGTGACTATAGGTGAATTTTATCTTCCTCTTTAGGTTTTTTAGTATTTTAGAAAATGTCTACCATGAATAACTATTACTCTTGTTATCAGAAATTAAGTTCCATCTATTGACTACACATTTCTGTTAGCAGAATTTCCTTTCCTTTCCCATTTCCCAAAAGTACTTTTTGCTAAGGTAATGCTTACTAGCTTTTGGGGATTGGTCAAACAAACCCAGGCTCCCCACTGTTTTCCAAATAGTCTAGGACATTTTACATTTGTATCATATACTTTCTCAAAATTTGTTTTACTTTCAAAAGTTTCAATTTAACTAGTGCCTACTATGTGTCAGTCTGTGCATAGGGCTATAGGGACATAAATATGAATAAGATCACCTCATAGGACCTGCTGACCTTTCTAGGTGTACCAGTCCCTTCATTTTTATTTCATTTTATTTTCCTTTTTTTCCCCAGCTTTATTTTGAATTCAAAATAACTTCTATCATTTTAGGGTAATATCTTAGGCATCAGGTGATGATGTGATTCCCAGAATTAGTAAAAGCTCAGTTAAAAATGGTTACAGATAACACTGAAACATTTAAAAAATATCACTTCAACAACAAATAAATTATATCCTTACATGGCTCTCTTTAAAGAAAATATGAGGCATACCTTTACTAGTTCCACAGCTCCGGAAGCAAAATCACAACAATAAAGAAAGGACTCTGGAGCATTCCTATGAAAATGGAAGAAATATTTAAATCTAGAGTTCACATATGCTCAGGTTACAAAAGAAAGGAAACTGTAGGCTTGAACTTGTTAAAAGGTATTTCTTTAATAAAATTTTGGATGACACCTGGCTTACTGTTTCTCCGTTTAGATGGTGTTCTCTATAATGGTGTATGGGTGCCTTCATGTTACTTCTGAAACAGCATTGTCTCAAATACTTATTAATTACAAGGTAACTTTCAAATTCCTGTCCTGGTTTTTTTTGTGTTTTTTTTTTGTTTTTTGTTTTTTAATTTTAGAGAGAGTGTACATGAGTGAGGGAGAGGGACGGAGGAGGAGAGAGAGAATCTTAAGCAGGCTCCATGCTCAGCACAGAGCCCGACACAGGGCTCCATCCCATGACTTGAGCCAAAATCAAGAGTTGGACGCTCAACAGACTAAGCCACCCAGGTGCCCCTTCCTGTCCTGGTTTTAAAGCTCTCCGTTGCTTGGGCCTACCTGCCTTACGTCCCATCACACTCTCACACAGGAACCCTCCAACGCCATCCATCATCATTGCTCCATCTTCCTCCCCCCCAGTCTTTCTTCTGTGCCTCCAGCCAGCAGGGCCTATAGTTCCTTGTTGCCTAGTCAAGTGCTACCCTTGTGCAAGGATGCTCAGACCCTTGTGTTCTTTGGTGCTTCATTCCCCTTTCTGTGTGTACAACTCATTTGGTTCTTGAGCTTCTCACAGAGGCTCTGATGCCCTAATGGGACAGGAATACATATGTATTTTAATAGCATGTAAATACAACTTCTAAAAAAGAGTAAAAAAATACTAATATATTAACTCTTAGTTATCTTTTCAAGTTTTTCAAACATTTATTAAGACTCATGTATGTACCAAGAATTAGAATACAAGTTAGTAAATGAAATTGTCTAATAAAATAGTAAGAGTTTGGATTTTGAAGCCAAACTGCGTTTAAGTCCTGAATTTGCCATTTATTGGCATTTATTGGTTTGAAGCCAAACTGCGTTTAAGTCCTGAATTTGCCATTTATTAACTCTGTGAATTTGACTCATCCTCTCTAAGACTCAGTTACTTTATTTACAGATGTAAATAAATACAGTTATTTTTTGGTTGGAGGATGTTTATTCATATAAAAGTCTTGAGTAATCTTAATTGGCCTCCACTGAACTTAGATAAGTTCTATTTGGCTTTTTACCTGAAATTCAGTAACAATGTCTGGACCATGGTTATTCATGGGCATGCATATACTTTGAATTTTGTGGGTCAGTACTCTTCCCGGTCATCCCTTGTATGCTTGTATCAATAATTACTGCATCATGTTGCTTAGCACCATGCCTGAATCACAGAGACTGGCATGTTATGAAACAACAATTATAACTATAGTTCTGGCTCCTGTGGGTTTTACAGCCTAGGTGGGGATATGATTGGTTTTATCTAGCTTCTACAGGGTTACGGATAGGGCAGACTTCTTAAGTCTTACCTAAGGTGTAAGTTTTAACAATTCTGAAGAAGGGGGATAGCAATGCTGAATGGGGAGAAGGATAAATGGTATAGGGCTTAAAGGTGGGAGTCATGTGCCAAGGATGAGAAGCAGAGTTGATCCTGAGAGCTCAAACCAGTATGGGGCAGGATATACAAGTGGGCCTTGAAACACATAATTAGGACTTTGATTCAGGAGACATTTCAAGCAAGGAGAACTACTAAATAAATATGGGATATAAGCACAAATATGAATTCCACAAATAAAATCTCACCCAGGCTCAGATAATACTCTTAAATGCTACTCATGGATGAGTACTATGAGAAGGAGTCCTTCATTCTGTGGCACTTGGAGATTTGCGTTCAATTTAAGATCTGTCCAAATAAGTTAAAGTATAATGAACAGGATTTGGTTATGACTTGCACTGCTTGTTTTTTTTTTCATCTGTCCCAAATAAAAGCAGTATTTAGGGGCACCTGGGTGGCTCAGTCAGTTGAGCATCTGACTTCGGCTCAAGTCGTGACCTCACGGCTCATGAGTTTGAGCCCCACGTCGGGCTCTGTGTTGACAGCTTGGAGCCTAGAGCCTGCTTCAGACTCTGTGCCTCCCTCTCTCTCTCTGCCCCTAACCCACTCGCATTTTGTCTCTGTCTCTCTCAAAAATAAATAAACATTGAAAAAAACCCAACAGTGATTTATTGCAGCCTGTAACCCTATTGCTTCCTATGAAATCCATATATTCATGACTCTTAATTTGCTGGGCGGTCATACGTGTTTGAAAATTTTCCGTAAGCACTCAGATGCACGATGTAATATGATGGCAAAGGGCAAGGACTCTGGAACCAAACTGTCTATGGTTTGAATCCTGGCTATACCACTTAGTTGTGTGGCCTTGGAATAGTTACTTAATCTCTTTGTAATCCTGTTTCCTCATCTATAAAGCAGAGATAAATATGGCATCTAAGGTCACTGTGAGGATTGAAGGGATTCTTAGAAGTTTCTAGGAAGGTTCCTAATTCAGAGTAAGTACCTAATAAATGTTAGTCATTATTATAATTGTTGTTGCTATTGCTATTATTACTATTATCATATTATAGGAAGATCTGCCTTTGCCTTCTAGGAACTTAAAAACTTAAGAAATTATCATGGTTCTATAAAAACTTCCATATAACTCAAAATGCTGCTTCTCTGGACACTGGCATATCTAGCTCATTATAAAAGGTATGCAGTCAACCTTTGGGCAGTGGTTACTAAACACTCACAAGATATAGAACAGTCTAGCAGTTAAAGAAAGTATGTGCCATTTGCCATGTGGTCCTACCAGGACAGCAGCATGACCTCTGAGACTGAATTCCCATGCATCAGCAGCCCAAGTTGAAGTCTTGTGACCACCCAATGACTTTCCAGAGCTTTTCTGTAAAATCAGCTGACTGCCTTGGCCCTTCTCCCAGCAAGCAGGTGTAAATATCACTACTAACACCACACCACAAAGCACTCCCTTGGCAGGGGGTTTAAGAATTAAATGATCCTTGGAGAATGATATGACCTCTCAATTCCAGAGGTCTAATTATGGTAAAATATTCTGAAAATGTAAAACACTAATCCTGTACTCTCCAAAAGTAATAAAACATAATTTCTTAGGTGGGAAAAAAAGTCTAATCCTCCCTTTGGAAGGCTAATCACTGATTGCCTTTTAATGATGAATTAATTATCTTGCGTTATCGAACTACAATGACTTTTTTTAAAAAAGACAGAGCCACGAAGAATCAGGGAGCAAGGAAGCAAAAGATTGCAATTATTAGCTGGAGGGAGAAGTAAAAAGGGAAAAATATTACTAACAAGTGGGGATTCAGAGATATTAGTCAATATGTATTGAGCTCTAACTATCTGTATTATACTGTTGGGCTACCTGGAAAATCAGATTAGGGTAAAATATGCTTTCTACCTCAAGGAATACAAGCAGTGGCTGGAGACACAAGACAAAAAGAAATGGCATGCTAAATAATACCTTGGGATGAGTCATAAAGTAACACATTATCAACTGCCAAGGTAGTAAATTTCTGTGTACCGTAAGCTCAGAGATAACTCGGGTGAAGGAAACTGGCTACGTGGTATAATAAAACAGGAAACATTGGCCCAGAAATGAGGAAAAGGGAAAACAAAGAGAATAAAGACAAAAGGAGAAAGGCCATTCAGACCTGCAAATGTGCAGTTCTATCACTTCTGCCTGGCCACTTTAACTGGTAATCTGATGGTATTTGGAAATTACTATTTACTATGTTAGTAATGAAGAATATCCGGATTTTTTTGGCGCTACATCATAAGTATTTAAAAATAGTGTCCTGGGGGCACCTGGTGGCTCAGTTGGTTAACTGTCCGACTAATGATCTCAGTTCAGATCTTGATCTCAGGGTCATGAGTTCAAGCTCCATGTAGGGCTCCACACTGGGTGTGAAGCCTACTTACTTACTTACGTACTTACTTACTTACTTAATTTATTTATTTATTTATTTATAACATTATCTATTATTGAGACACACAGAGAGACAGAGCATGAGCATGGGAAGGGCTGAGACAGGGAGACACAGAATCCGAAGCAGGCTCCAGGCCCGGAGCTGTCAGCACAGAGCCTGACGTGGGGCTCGAACCCACAAACTGAGAGATCATGACCTGAGCCAAAGTCAGACGCTTAACCGACTGAGCCACCCAGGTGCCCCTATGTGAAGACTACTTTAAAAAAATAAAATAAGGGGCACCTGGGTGGCTCTTGATTTTGAGTCAGGTCATGATCCCAGGGTTGGGCTCCACACTGAATGTGGAAGCCTACTTAGGATTCTTTCTCTTTCTTCCTCTGTCCCTTCCCCCTGCTCACAAGTTCTCTCAATAAAAATAAAAATAAAAATAAATAAAGAAAAAAAAAGTGTCATAATGTTGGCATTGTGTTAACTGTTAAATTGAGGTGGGGGGGTATATGAGAATTCATTGTATTACAAGGAAACACTAAAAAAATAGCATCATTAGAATTTAAAATACACATAAAGACTGAAAGGAATTATAACAAACAGTAGCTATGTTAGGATGATGGGTGATTCCCACCCCTCTGTCCTCTAATGGAAATGTTCTGCAATGTGTTCATGTTGATTTTATAATGGAAAAAATAATGTGAAAGTTATTGTATAAACTTAAAAAAAAAAAAAAAACAAAACAGAGGGGCGCCTGGGTGGCTCAGTCAGTTGAGCATCCGACTTCAGCTCAGGTCACGATCTCACAGTTTGTGAGTTCGAGCCTTGCATCGGGCTCTGTGCTGACAGTGCAGAGCCTGGAGCCTGCTTCAGATTCTGTGTTTCCTTCTATCTCTGCTCCTCCCCCACTTGTGCTCTGTCTCTCTCTGTCTCTCAAAAATAAATAAAATGTAAAAAAAGAAAAAAAAAACGAAAAACAAAACAAAACAAAACAGAATAGGTAAAAGGTGCTAGAAAAGCTTTGTAAGAAGTGTCTTCATCATGGAAATACCACAACATATACGTGAAGCAGTGAACAGGAAGGATGTGTCAGGAAAACACCTCTGTCCCTATCATCTCTGTCTGCTTTTTTGAGTTTTAGTCTAGTCTTAGACTAGTTGCTGTTACCTTCAAACATTTTCAAGTTATTTGACAAAAGAAGGTCTTCTACTGGGTGTGGCTCCAGAAGTGATGACAAAATGAGGGTTAAGAATAAGCTTTAAACTCAATTCTGTGTGTGTAAAATGGCACCTACATACCTGGAGGAGCAAATCGATTTCTGACGTTAGCAATTCACAGCTTAGTGGAAGGGTCAAATCCCTTGCTCTTTTCTTATTCTCTCATCCATGCAAACACAAGCTTTAAAAATTACTTTGACCCATGGTGGACAACCCATAGCTGTGAAACATTCTTTTCATAGTAATTCCTCGTTTACATGAAATTAGACACCGAAACAATTCTTTGAAATTTGCTTCAGTGATTGTTTATATGAGAATAAAAACACTACCAGCATACACGTGACATTTTCCCAGAATTTCTGAACACCCCATACATATGTAAAATTTTGTAGGAGAAAACTTTAAAACTCACTGTAAAGTGTTCAAAATTGGAAAAACACTATTTCCAGCACCACAGCCAACCTAAAAAATTGAAAGAATAAACAAATATCATGAAAAGAAGGTTAAATTTTCTTCACCAATGTTAGATTTTTTTCATTAAAAAAAAAAAACTAGAATAAATTTACTGGATCTCTAGGTGTAGGAGAGTTTTCTAAACTCAAAAGCAAAGGAATAAGCCACAACACTAATTAATTTAACTATGGAAACATGTGAAATTTTTATACACCAAAACTCAAACCAAATTAAAAGGTGACCAATGCACTATGAAAAAAAATTGGCAATAAATATGATAAAAGGGTAGAATTCTTTAAAAAAACAGTAACAGATAAATTTGCAAAGGAAATAAATAGAACACAAAAGAAATACAACTGTCTTCTAAACATCTGAAGAACTATCTGACCTAGTTAGCAATCAAAGAAATGCAAATTAAAACAAGGTGTAATTTTCATCTGTCAAAAAGGAAAGCACTTAAGTAAGAATATTCTAACCAATGAGAGTGTGATGAAACAGACATATATTGCTATGAATTGGTATTAATACAGCTTCTTAGAAAATTATTTGGCAATATATTTTAAGAGCACTAAATTTATTACTTTATTATTTTTTTAAGTTTATGTATTTATTTTGAGAGAGAGAGAGAGAGAGAGAGAGAGAGAGAGAGAGAGAGAGAGAGAGAGAATGAATTACAAGGGGTCTCCACGCTGTCAGCACAGAGCCAGATGCAGGGCTCGATCCCACAAACCATGAGATCATGACCTGAAATCAGGAGTCGAATTTTCAAATGACTGAGACACCCAGGTACCACTAAGAGCATTACATTTTTAAAATAAATTACGAATTAGTAAATCTGACCCAAGATAATAAAAGAAATACAGAAAGTCTATACCCAAAGATATTTTCTGTAGAAAACCTGAAAACAATTTAAATGCTCAGTACTGTAAAAACAGATAAGCAGAATTAAAGTACTCCACATAATAAAATATTTTGCAGCCACAAAAATGTTTATAGAGAATTTTTAAGATAGAAAAAACTGCTTATGATATAATGTTAAATAGAAAAAACCCAAAACCTCAAAATACAGGTACAGTATAGCTCAACTATATAAAATAGTATAAATGAAAAAAAAAAAGTTAGTAAAATGTGAAGGGTGGTTAAATCCCTTGTATAGATACCTTTATAACCAAAAGGAGGAGATTTACTTTTAAAAACAGAAAGTCAAGGGGCACCTGGTGGCTCAGTTGGTTAAGCGTCCAACTTCGGCTCAGGTCATTCTCTCACAGTCCTTGAGTCCGAGCCCCATTTTGGGCTCTGTGCTGACAGCTCAGAGCCTGGAGCCTGCTTCAGATTCTGTGTCTCCCTCTCTTTCTGCCCCTCCCCTGCTTGTGCTCTTGCTCTCACTCTCTCTCAAAAAGAAATAAATACATTAAAAAAAAAAAAAAGAAAGAAAGTCAAGGTCTACACTGGATTATAGCTAATTATATCTCACTTATTTCTATTTCACTTAAAAAGGGGTAATAACAGAAAGAGACAGAAATTAAGGCCAAAACTTTACTGGTATTTAAAACTGCCTTCAAATTAGAAATGAAAACAAATTAAAAAAAAAATTAAAATCACAAACTTAGAGCCTGATTATACATGTGAGTCCCTTCAATATTTTTTATGCACAAAGGCATACTGAACCCTTTTCTAGTTAGATTTGATCATTATTCCCCCTAAAAAATCTGGATCATTAATAAGGTAATATGCAATATACATTTTAAAATTATTTGCCACCTCCCATCTTTGCCCCTGCAGGACAGTACCTCAAGGATTCTGAAAGTGGCACTGCTACCAGGAAACAATTCAGTCTTCAGAGGTCCTTCGCTGTGTTCTTCAGAGTCTAGGTTGGAAAAATGAGATCTTGCTTTGCTTGGACCATCTGATGAACCACACCTTTTCATACCAAGATTTTTTTCTTCAGGCATAATAGGGCAGTGTGTTCTTGAGAAACAATTTGCAGCACCAGTTTTCACATTATCCCATGATGATTCTTGTGTCTTCTCTTCAGTTTTTTGATCAACTGGAATAATTTCAGGAAATTCCCTCAACAGCCAATTACGATCCTTGAAAAACTTATTCTTATGAATCTTATAAAATGTATCCCAATATTGACTAGCTTCATTCTCATACTTAACTAAAATAAAGAGAAAAAAAAAGATTTATTTTACTATAAATGATGTTTACTATTAGTTACTACTTTAATAACTAAATATATTTAATAATTAAATACTGTTAAATATATTACATACATTTATAACAATTACATTTACTACTGAATAACTTTATTTTTTTTTTAATTTTTTTTCAACGTTTATTTATTTTTGGGACAGAGAGAGACAGAGCATGAACGGGGGAGGGGCAGAGAGAGAGGGAGACACAGAATCGGAAACAGGCTCCAGGCTCTGAGCCATCAGCCCAGAGCCTGACGCGGGGCTCGAACTCACGGACCACGAGATCGTGACCTGGCTGAAGTCGGACGCTTAACCGACTGCGCCACCCAGGCGCCCCACTACTGAATAACTTTAATATTATAACTTTTATTTATCTGATTTTTTTTTTGGCCTTTTACAGGTTAAAACTACAGAGTATTATTTTTCTCAAAATGTGTCAGTGTATGGGGTATTTAGTTCTATCCCCTACAAATCTGCTTCTGTCTTAATAGTTTGGCCAATACATTTTTGTGAGGAATATAATCATTGCAAACTACTTTTTATAGTTTAAATCTTGAATTTATTTTTATTTATTTTTTTAAGGAAGATAGATTTAAAAAAGTTTTTTAATGTTTATTTTTGTGAGAGAGAGCGCATGTGTGCACACAGGCACAAAGGGAGGAGGGGCAGAGAGAGGGGGAGACAGAGGATCTCAGGAAGGCTCTACATTGACAGCACAGAGCCTGATGAGGGGCTTGAACTCATGAATCAAGAGATCATGATCTGAGCCAAAGTTGGAGGCTTAACCGAGCCACCCAGGCACCCATAGATTTTTTTTTTAAGTTTATTTATTTCTTTTGAGAGAGAGAGCACATACACAAGCAGAGAAGGGGGAGAGAGAAAGAATCCCAAGCAGCCTCTGTGCTGTCAGTGTGGAGCCCAATGGGGGGCTTGAACCCACGAACCGTGAGATCATGATCTGAGCTGAAATCAAGAGTCAGACACCAAATGAGCCACTCATTTAGGCACCCCTAAATCTTGGATTCTTAATACTCACATTTTTACCAATAACTTGTAGGACTCTTAGAGAAAGGACACCATTTTTTATGTCTCTGTATATGCAGTTTCAACACAATGAATATCTTGGTAATCAGACAGGAAATTGCAGAATTATAAATTACACAATCTTAGAGCCAGAATGGCCCATTGAAATAATCTACTCCCAACTCCCTTGTTTTGCGTTTGAACAGAAGATAGCACAGATATGAACCCACTTGTTCTAGGCCCCAGAGCCCAGTCACAGCAGAGCTAGGACCACGTATCTTAACCCCTGGAGCTAAGAGCCATCCCATTCTCCCCCTACCTCCAGAGGAATCTCTTCCTATTGACATCTCCTACTATGAAACCTTAAAGAGATATGCCTTTTTAAAGGAAATTTGCGTTTCATGATGTTATCCCTTGGATTTCCCTCTGTCCAGTGTCAGCGTTAGTTCAACCATCTCAGAACTTCAGACAATTCTTAGCTTTCTGCCTCTTTTTTTTCTTAGCCTTATTTATTTATTTTTGAGAGAGACAGAGTGAGCGGGGGAAGGACAGAGAGAGAGAGGGAGTGAAAGAATGTCAAGCAGGCTCCATGCTGTGGAGAGTCTGTGTGAACATGCACTGCAGAGTCTGATGTGGGGCTCAAACCCACAAACCATGAGATCACGACCTGAGCGGAAACCAAGAGTCGGACGCTTGACCAACTGAGCCACCCAGGTGCCCCAGCTTTCTGCCTCTTTTTATTTGTACCTTAAATTAATAAAATAATTCACTCACTCCTTCACTCAACAAACATTTCTTGGACACTGTTATGCATGTACCAGGCCTAATCCCTGGGTTAAGAATTATTCTCACCTGGGGCACCTGGGTGGCTCAGTCGGTTAAGTGTCCAACTTCGGCTCAGGTCATGATCTCATGGCTTGTGGGTTCTAGCCCCACATTGGGCTCTGTGCGGACAGCTCAGAGCCTGGAGCCTGCTTTAGAGTCTGTGTCTCCCTCTCCCTCTGCCCCTCCCCTGTTCGTGCTTTCTCTCAAAAATAAAATACACATTAAAAAAAAAGAATTATTCTCACCCAATATAGACACATGACCTTTTTATTTTATTTTATTTTATTTATTAAAAAAATTTTTTTTTAATGTTTATTTTTGACAGAGAGAGAAACAGAGCATGAGTGGGGGAGGGGCAGAGAGAGAGAGGGAGACACAGAATCTGAAGCAGGCTCCAGGCTCCCAAGTTGTCAGCACAGAGCCCAATGCGGAGCTGGAACTCACAGACCGCGAGATCACGACCTGAGCCAAAGTCGGTTGCTCAACCGACTGAGCCACGTAGGCGCCCTGACACATGACCTTTTTAAAGTGCTTTCAAAGAATAAAAAAGATCTTCTATCGATATAATTTCCAAGACCTAATGTTGGGCAAAAAAGCAAAGTGTAGCACAGTGTGTATACGATACAATCATTTGTTAGGAAAAATGAAGATAAAGAACACATGTGTGTGCATACACAGAAACACAATGCATACACACACACATATTTGCTTGTATACGTACAGAATACCTCTGGAAGGATAATCATATAACTAGTAATACTGGTTGCCTCTAGAAAGGGGAACTGGGTTGGCTGGGGCCAGGAATAGAAAAAGAATTTTCATTTGGGGGTGCCTGGCTGAGTCGGTTAAGTGTCCAACTTCAGCTCAGGTCATGATCTCATGGTTCGGTTAGTGAGTTCAAGCCCTGCACTGGGCTTTCTGCTGTCAGCATAGAGCCTGCTTTGGATCCTAAAGCCTGCATCAGATCGTCTGTCCCCCTTGCTCTCTGCCCCTCCCCACTTGGTGCTCTCTCAATATCTCTCTCAAAATAAATAAACAAACAAACAAAGGCTAGGAAAGAAGAAATTAAAGAATTTTCATTTGAATTTTGATCTGTATGAAATTACTATCCCCTAAATAAAGTTATAAATAAAAATAATGGGGGGCGCCTGGGTGGCGCAGTCGGTTAAGCGTCCGACTTCAGCCAGGTCACGATCTCGCGGTCCGTGAGTTCGAGCCCCGCGTCAGGCTCTGGGCTGATGGCTTGGAGCCTGGAGCCTGTTTCCGATTCTGTGTCTCCCTCTCTCTCTGCCCCTCCCCCGTTCATGCTCTGTCTCTCTCTGTCCCAAAAATAAATAAACGTTGAAAAAAAAAAAAAAAAAATTAAATAAAAATAATGGAATCATTTCTTTCATAATTGTAAAGAAGCCCCAACCCTCAGAACAAGCAGTTGCCAGCAGTTGCCAGTTCATCTTTGTTGTAGAACCCTGTCCTGAAACCTTTATAGTTTTCCTTTTCTTTCCATTTTTATCTTTATGGCCTTGTACATGGATCTCCACCCATCTGGCCACAAGACTTCCTTCCCATCAAGGCTGAATTGTATCTGGCAGCAGGACTGCTATAAAGACAGAAACTCCCATCTGTATTTAAGGTCTGAGAAATGAAAGTAGATCTCTGTAACAAAAGAATTATATGATGCTGAAGTCCAAAACATGTTCACATCTGCACTAATGGAAGGAAGCCCATTTGTGGTTAATCTGAAAATTTTATAGATTATCTTTAAAATAGTTCTATCTCTACTTTTAAGAACTGGAGTGTGCCTGGTATACTGTGTGAGGAAATAAAACAACATTCTGAAAATCAGATTCAGGAGGAATTAGGAAACTATCAAATTTCCCCAGGGTTTTCTCACACCTCCCCTGTTCCTTTTTCCTTAAAAACTCTCTTTGTAACTCACTCTGTGCTGGTAAAAAATGTTTCAGTTTAATAAAAAGCAACCACCTAAGAAGACCTACATTTAGTAAAATCCCCGGTATCTGATGTTTCATTGCCAAGCTACTTGTGAAGTGAGTTTGAACCTAACTATCAGTAACTAGAATGTAACACTACATCTCAATTAATCTGTGGAAATATTCCCCTCGGAATTAATTGGGAGGAAGGAGGTAAATAGCAGGACAGCAGCTTGGAAGAAAAAATGTTCATAGTAGTGCTATTTAAAATAGGGAGGGGGCGCCTGGGTGGCGCAGTCGGTTAAGCGTCCAACTTCAGCCAGGTCATGATCTCGCGGTCCGTGAGTTCGAGCCCCGCGTCAGGCTCTGGGCTGATGGCTCAGAGCCTGGAGCCTGTTTCCGATTCTGTGTCTCCCTCTCTCTCTGCCCCTCCCCCATTCATGCTCTGTCTCTCTCTGTCCCAAAAATAAATAAATGTTGAAAAAAAAATTTTTTTAAATAGGGAGAAGGGGGCAGCTCCTGGGTGGCTCAATTGGTTGAGTGTCTGACTCTTGGTTTTGGCTCAGGTCATCATCTCATGGTTCATGGGTTTGAGCCCCAAGTTGGGCTCTGTGCTCTCAGCATGGAGTTTGCTTAGGATTCTCTCTCTCTCCCTCTCTCTGCCCCTCCCTCTCTCTCTTTCTCTCTCAAAATAAATAGATAAACATTTTTAAAAAATAGGAATAAGTGGGAAATAAACTCAAATACCCAACAACATAGGAATGACCAAGCAAGCCATGCAGGTCAAAACAGAGTAATCTTCAATAGCCACTAAAACCTAAAGGATAATGATATTAACAGAAAACATTCACACAGACCAGTCTATACACTGATTACAATTCTAAAGTTTATTATATACCAGAGCCCCTGGGTGGCTCAATTGGTTAAGCGTCCAACGTTGGCTCAGGTCATGATCTCACAATTTGAGCTCCATGTTGGGCTATGTGCTAACAGCTCAGAGCCTAGAGCCTGCTTCGGATTCTGGGTCTCCCTCTTTCTCTGCCCCTCTCCTGCTCATGCTCTGTCTCTCTCTCTCTCTCTCTCAAATATAAATAATTTTTAAAAAACATTAATATTTATTATATACTCATTTATAATAATCAGATGAATATTTAGAGTGATGGCAACAATTTAATGATTATTAAGTAGTTCTTTCTTTTTGTAAAGTTTTATCTATATCTTATACACAAAACAAGAATTTTAGATGAATTCTTCACTCAACTTGCCGACAGTTTCCTCATTTGATGAGGGGTTGAATTAGCGTTTCTCTATGTTCAAGGTCTAAAAGTCTATGTACTTTTCTTATTAAACCCCATGAATTTATGGAGAACATTAAACATTGTCAGTTCTACAAACTACAAAACCTTGGGTCAGATTGCTGTCTTAAATATGAACTTGTACTACTACTGTTTTAATTTCTACAGTTTATAAAGATGAATCTTCAGTAAGGTGACTGGAATCTGGTTCATTGCAAATACATCAAGCATCTAAATTCAACCCTAGATTATGCAATCTTTAAAAAGGATCTGATTACTATGAGAAGACTACAGTCAAGGTCTGCTAATACGTACACTTCCAAGCCTTTTTCAAGTATTTCCCACTATTCAGGAATTAAGAGAAAAAAACATAAATCATTATATCATTAACAGCAATAACAGATACTGTTTGTTATGTGCTAGGCACTATGTCAAATGCTTTATTTGGATTTTTTCCCATTTTAATCCTAATGATACTAATCAGACATATTATTACTCCAATCTACAGACAAAGAAATTCAAGGTCAGAGGGGATAAAAAATTTTCCAAGGTCATCCAGCTAGAGCCAGGATCTGGACCAAGTCTACTGGACGTTTTTTTTTTTAATATTTATTTATGAGAGAGAGAGTGTGTGAGCACAAGTGCACACAAGCACACATGAGTGGGGAAGGGGCAGACAGCGAGAGAGGGACAGAGGATCTGAGTCGGGATCTGTACTGACAGCAGACAGTGCAATGCGGGGCTCAAACTTATGAACCGTGAAATCATGACCTGAGCTGAAGTCAGACACTTAACCAACTGAGCCACCCAGGCACCCCCCAAGTCTATTGGACTTTAAAGCTCATGCTCTGGGGTATCTGACTGGCTCATTCAGAAGAGCATATGACTCTTGATCTTGGTGTTGTGAGTTTGAGCCCCACTTTGGGTGTAGGGATTACTAAAAAATATAAATTTAAAAAAGAATAAATAAATAAAGCTCATTCTCTTAACTATTACACTATATTGCCTTCCTAACACAAAATCAGAAAATTTTTAAAGTTTATTTATTTTGAGAGAGAGAGAGAGAGAGAGAGAGAGAGAGAGAGAACACCAGCAGGGGAGGGGCAGAGTGAGAGGGAGAGAGAGAATCCCAAGTGGGCTCTGCATTGTCAACACAGAGCCCAACCCAGAGCTCCATCTTAAGAATCCCGAGATCATGACTTGAGCCGAAAATCAAGAGTTGGATGCTTAATCAACTGAACCACCCAGGCATCACAACACAAAATCAGTAACAACCCCTCCAAAATATCTCTGAAAATAACCTGTTTTTCTGATTTTGTACTTTCCTCTCATTATAAAGCATCCAACTGAAATTAAAACTTCAGTATGACATAATCAGTATAAATTGTAAAAATAATGCTGATTGGAGTGAACCTTCATAAAAACAGACAAAAAATACAGAATTAAACACCATTTGATTTATATAAAATATAAACTATGCAAAATTATATGATGAAATTATGATGAGCAATGGAAACATAAAATGTTCTATGAGAATAGGTGGGTTTGTGGGATAGAAACAAAACAGAAACAGCACTCAGCATGGGCTGGGGTAAAGGCTAATGGGCCGGAACTTTCTTGTTCTTTGCTTTTTAAAGTTGTGCTTTCAGCAGTATCTCAATCAAGGCTGGCAATTCATAGTTCCCAGTTATGTGTGATGGCTTCTGAGACCCCACCAGAAGCTCATTCACACTCACAGATCTGGTTAGGAGCAAGGTAAACACCTTCAGCATATGATTTAATTTCCTGAACATTAAAGGTCTCTGATAACAGGGAAGTGGAAGAGCTATTTTTCCTGACCATGAGTGAAAAATGTAGTTTCACTCCTATTAACTCATCTCAAGTTCAGGCCAATAATGATAAATATAGTGTGGAGAATCTGCACTTTCTTAATCTTGTCCAAAATACATACATAATGTATGACCCTGAGATCAAGAGTCACATGCTCTCCTGACTAAACCAGCCAGATGCCCCAACCAACTGACTTTTTTTTTTTTTACCAACTGATTTTCTAAATAGGTGTATTAATGATCAGTTTTTCTCGGAGAAGCAGTTTTTCCTTTCATATTCCTAGGCTATGGACTCAGAGTTAATTGTTCAGTGCCAATGGCAGTAAAAGGGATGTAGTGATGTGCTTAACCATAGACAGATGAAGCAAATTCTCAATTATTCATTTATTAAATTTAATACTGCTGAGGGGAAGAAGGAATATGACATACTAACTATACTTAAATATTCAGAACTCACCCTGAATCACACTGAATATCACAACTAAGAAACTGAATTAAACCACTTATGTATCTGACATATGAGATATGATTAGTATGAATTATGAAAATTTATCCTGTTACAGTGAAACAAAAGGCAATTTAGAATTATTTTTACACATCATTTACACAAACACCTGAGCTCTCAAAGTTAGAAATTTCCATATATCACTGATAAAGTTCATTGTCTAATTAAGAAAAAACTCTTATGAAAAGTATATATATATATATATATATATATATATATATATATATATACATACATATATATGTATATATATATACACATATATACATACATATATATGTATATATATACACACACATACACATATATTTTAAGATTTTATTTTTTTATTTTTTAGAGACAGAGAGAGCATGCAGATTGGGGAGAGAAGCAGAGAGAGAGAGAGACAGAGAATCTTAAGCAGGCTCCATGCTCATGTGGAGCTCATGTGGATCCCACAACCCTGAGATCATGACCTGAACCACAATCAAGAGTCAGAAGCTCAACTGACTAAGCCACCCAGGTGCCCCAAGATTTTATGTTTAGGTAATCTCTACACCCAAAGTGGTGCTCAAACTTACAACCCTGAGATCAGGAGTTGCATGATCTACTGACTGAGCCAGCCAGGCGCCCCATGAAAAGTGTATTTCTAAGAGCACAGCATGAACTTTTAAACAAACAAAGCTGACTTAAAAATAAGTACCCTATGGGCACCTGGGTGGCTCAGTCGGTTAAGCATCTGACTTCAGCTGAGGTCATGATCTCACAGTCTGTGAGTTCAAGCCCCACATCGGGCTCTGTGCTGACAGCTCAGAGCGTGGAGCCTGCTTTGGATTCTATGTCTCCTTCTTTCTCTGCCCTTCCCCAGCTGGCGCCCTCTGTCTCTCTCTCTCTCTCTCTCTCTCTCTCTCTCTCTCTCTCTCTCTCTCAACTATAAATAGACATTAAAAAAAAAAGTACCCTAAATTTATCAGCACACGAAACTTTTAGCTACTCTTTTTTTTCACACAGGACACTTTCAAGTGGTAAAGGTATTCACAAGTGGTAAAGTTATTCTTTTACTATTTTGCTTAACATAGATAACTCACCCTAGATAGGTAGTTATTTGAAAGTATATTTTAAAGTAAAAATAGCAGCTGCTTTCGTTATTAAGTTTTAAAAGCCCATTACATTTGCTAAATGATCAGCTAAGATATAACACACTGGAGGTGTTTTTAGGAAATTATAAAATATAAACATGTTAACTCAAAAACTGCCAAATGTGTTTTTCTTATTTCTCTGAATTAATCTGCTTTTACAAGAAATATGAGCTATTGTAATATTTAAAATAAATTACCAAAAGGAAACGTGGAATTAAAACTATTAATCTGGGCACCTAAGTGGAAGAAATATTGCTAATGAGAGCTTGGATGTTATACACTTTAATCACAGACATGAAATGTCAACCATCTCTCAGCAAAAAACTACACTATTTGTGATGCTTAAGTTCCTATTTTCAGAACTGTGAGGGTGTTTCCTGACTTCAGTTCTCACAATATCTGCGACAATAGGTGAGAAATGAGAAATGGGAGTGACAGGAGGGAGTGACACACACAAGACCAAAAGAAGTGTGCTAGAGAGTAGGCCAGCATGGCAGAACGAGTATTTCCTCCCAGGGACATTAAAATAAGTGAGATAAGATCAATAACTAGTCCTTATGCTATATAATGATCTGCCAACGGAATCCTCTGTGATGGGAGAAAACAGGCTCTTTCAGAGACTTAGGGCTCTCCTGGAAAAGAAGAGATGGTGGTTAACAGAAGCACCAGAATAAGAACCGGGTCAGAGCCTCCTTTGGGTTTTTACAAAGTTTACGAGCAGAGCTTTTAAATGGATCCATTCACCTTGACCTGTATTCATCAGAGACACTAGATATCAAATTAGAAGCTTCCCCCCGGACTTCCACAGCCTAGCAGGACCTGGCAGAGACCTGGCTGATTCCTGGCAGAGACTGGCTGGGTGGCTGAGAAGGTATTTAGTCTCACTGTAATGTCTTGTCACTGAACATAGCTCCTCAGAACAGAAGTTCTCTTTCTTTGCCATCCCCACAGCAGCCTCAATTGCTGCTCTATGCAATCTTACTTAAATGGCATAAATGGCCACTCTCCCTGTGTGGTCCCCTCCTTGTGGCAATTCCCTGACATGTATGCAGTCCGCCGCACCATGTTCTATTCCAGGGTGGGGAAACCTCAATCACTTTGAGTCATTTTATTTCATTTTACTTTTATTACTTAAAACAAAATTTTAAGTTTACTTGTTTTGAGAGAGACAGAGACAGCACGAGTGGGGGAGGGGCAGAGAGAGAGAGGGAGAGAGAGAAACCCAAGCAGGCTCTGTGATGTCAGCATGGAGCCCAGCACGGGGTTTGAACCCATGAACTATGAGATCATGACCTGAGCCGAAATCAAGAGTCAGAGGCTTAACCGAATGAGCTCCCCAGGCTCCCCATTTTGAGTCATTTTAAAATGGAGTCTTTAGTTCTGGGTCTCCACAGCAGCCAGAAAACTTGCTCAGAAAGAGACTGTATGTGCTAATAAGCAAACCAAATGCTTCAAAGCAGTATCATCAGTCCTCTCCAGCCTGCTTTTCCTGCTTCTGTAGAGAGAGGCCAGTCACCACCTTTCTATTTCAGTCACACTATGGTTCTGTGGGAACTGTCATTTTCCTTTACTGCGGTTTCCAAGCCCTAAAATAACCTTCTCATTAGCTTCACTCAAGTTCATTGTTAACATAAATAGGCCAAAATAGGCAGCCTCAGTACAGAGCACTTTAAGGGAACATTATCAGCACTGCTCATCTATTTATGTCCTAAACAAATATTCAAGAGAGCATGAAAAAAATTCTTGGTTTTTCATATCAGGAAATATACTGTAGATAATTTTTAACTTCCTGGAAACGAATTAAGATGACTGATAACTTTTAATTCTGTTTAGGCTTGACTCTCTCTGTCACATCCAGGTGGCCACTAGCAGAAGCTTGAGTAATGTGGAAAATATGTCTGTGCAGCTGCTGGCAAAGAAGCAAAATTATACTTCCTCAGAAACAGTGTGACAGAGTTCCTGCAAAGGAATGCAAAGTTGGCTGATTTGTAAGCAGAACTGCCACTGGTATGCACCCTCAAATCCAGCCCCAACACTCCCTGGCTATATCCCACTCTGGGACTGCATGGCTGGAGCTCATAAAAATAGAATGGTTCCATCGTGGACCAGGTGCTCTTCTATCCTGCCCACCCGCCAGGACATATTCATGCTTAAGATAAGGAAGGAGAACTAGCTCTAAGGAGTACCAAACAGTGCCAGAGGATAAAGTAAGTCATTAATGGTGGCAGAGAATAAGATAGGGAAGAAATGCCCCCTTCATTGGTTAAAAGCTGTCTCATTAGCTCAGTTTTCAAACCTTAGCTACAATTGTATACTAAAGTCACTAGAATAATAGTTGACTATTGGTGAGATTAGTGATTTTCACTATGTTTGGCTTGCACAGAGGAATTAAAACATCTTTCCCTGGGGGGTTTCAGAACATAGGATTGATCTGGAAACCAAATTCTATCTCAGGAGTTGGCAAACTTTTCTGTAAAGGGTCGGACAGTAAGTAGTCTTTATGGGCTGTGTACAGTCTCTATCACAACTATTCAGCTCTGTATGTATACCTCAAAAGCAGCCATAGACAATATGTAAATAAATGATTATGTCTGTGTTCCAATAAAACTTTATTTATAAAAGCCGGCAGTACACTGGATTTGCCCCTGGCCATAGTCTGCTGACACTTGCTCCATCTAACAGGTACTCTGATACTGCTACAAGAATGATTGAGAAATCATCATGACCAAAACCAAGCTGTTCTGGCAAAATTAATCTAGGGTATTAGAAGCCAGAATAGTGGTTGCTCTTTGTGGAGTCGGAGGGGTTGGAAAAGTATTGTTATTCGTTCAGAAAATGAGGAAATTTTGGGGTTAATGGTAATAATCTGTTTCTTGACGTGGATATTGGGGAAATTCAATGAGCTTTGGGACAATTCATTTAAGAGTTGTGAAAATTTCTCTATGTATTTGGTACTTCAAACAACTTTTTTTTTTTTTTTAAAGAAAGAACGAACCTGTTTGAAAGGAGAAATCACTTTAGGAAAAACAAGGTAGAAAGTCTTATCTCGAGAGTACATGGGTTGGTCAAAGTGTATATGGGTTCCTAGCTATGAAGTGAGAATGACACAGACCAAGTTTTTTCTAGTGTGCTTTAAAAAAAAATGTGGTAGGGGCGCCTGGCTGGCGCAGTCGGTTAAGCGTCCGAATTCAGCCAGGTCACGATCTCGCGGTCTGTGAGTTCGAGCCCCGCATCAGGCTCTGGGCTGATGGCTCAGAGCCTGGAGCCTGCTTCCGATTCTGTGTCTCCCTCTCTCTCTGCCCCTCCCCCGTTCATGCCCTGTCTCTCTCTGTCCCAAAAATAAATAAAAAAAAAAAAAGTTGAAAAAAAAATTTAAAAAAAAAATTAAAAAAAATGTGGTAAAAAACACATCGCATAAAATTTATCATCTTAACAATTTTTTAGTGTACAGTCCAGTAGTGTTAAGTATATTCACTTTGTTGTGAAACAGAGGTCCAGAACTTTTTCATCTTGCAAATCTGAAACTCTGTATGTTTTAAAACAACAACTGTGTTTCCTCCTCCCCCCAGCCCCTGGTAACCACCATTCTACTTTTCGTTTCTATGAATTTGACTACTTAAGGTATCTCATATAAGTGGAATTATATAGTATTTGCCTTTTTTGTGACTGACTTATTTCACTTAGCATAATATTCTCAAGGTTCATCCATGTTGTAGCATGTGGTGGGATTTTCTTCCTTTCCGAGGCTGAGTAATATCCTCTTGTGTGTATACCACATTTTGTTTATCCATTTATCCGCCGAGGGACATGTGGATTGCTTCTACCATTTGCCTATTGTGACTAGTATTGCTATGAACATGGATGTGTGAATATACCTTCAAAACCCTGTTTTCAATTTTTGGCTATATATCTAGAGGTGGGATTGCTAGGTCATATGGTACTTCCATTTTTAACTTTCTAAAGAACTTCTATACTGGTTTCCATAGAGGCGGCACCATTTTACAATTTCACCAATTGCACAGTGTATAAGGGTTCCATTTCTCCACATCCTTACCAATGCTTGTTATTTTCTGTTTTTGTAACAGTAGCATTAGCCAATTTTTTTAGAAGCCAGATTCGAAGGTTGGCAAGGTCTTACCTCAATTAAACTCTGAATATCAAAAGGCCTCCAAGAAAAGTACCTTGATGTTTAGCCTAAAAGGTCACAACATTTTAATACGACTTTACCTTTTTTGCTCAAAGTTTCTGAATTTATTAAATATTCCTGGCCAGTAAAATGCACAACAGCATACTAAAAGATGCATAGTGAGGCACCTGGGTAGCACAGTCAGTTAAGCATCTGGCTCTTGATTTTGGCTCAGGTCATGATCTCACGGTTCGTGAGATCAAGCCCTGGGTCTGGCTCTGCACTGACAGCATGGAGCCTGCTTAGGATTCTCTCTCTCCCTCTCTCTCTGCTTCTCCCCAGCTTGTGAGCTTTGTCTCTCTCTCAAAATAAATAAATAAACAACAAAAACAACTAACTAAATAAATAAAAGATGCATAGCAAGAGGGAAATTTCAAAATTTCCTTGTGTGTATCTCTCAGAAAAATGTCATACTATGATTACCAAAAAAGCAAGTAAAGAGTCAATACATAATTTATTTCACTAACTTTGTCCCACTACACTAGAATAATGGAATTCTCCCAAATGGAACAAGTGGATTGGCGTAGGTAAAAGCTAAGAACTCTCCAAAGTAATGACACAGGAGGAAAACAGACTAACATGTGAACTGAATCAGTGGAAGGTCAAAGAGAAAAACCAGGCTCCAGAAGCTACTACACGTAGTTGCCTACCTTGTTCTTCCAGAAGGACTCGCACAGCTGAGTTTTCCTCTACTCTTTTTCTGGCTGCTGCTTCTTCTTCTTTTGACCACTGCATGTGATCCCTACCAAAAAATGAAAAGATTGTAAAACCTGTTTTATAATTGAAATCAGAAAGAGAGTGGCAAAGGACACATCTGTCATTCTAGCAGAGTCAAAGACAAATGATACAAACTAATTCTGTGTTGAATGAATATATTTTGTGTCAGATGTTTCTTCTGATAGTGCTGGTACAATCCTGGAACTCCTATAGCTCTTCTGTTTAAATCTGGCTGTGTTGCAAGCCCCAGCCACCTTTTGGAAATGACTGCGAAGTAATGTCCCAGGAGCACTATGGTGCATGATTATTTGAGTACTAGTATGGTTTGCTCTATTTTACTCTAAGGCTAAATTTATTTGCCCTTTTGTTTATGAATATGGCATTTTTAACAGTTTTAAAATCTCTTTCATAATAATTGTATTCTAATACTTCACTGTCAAAGAGATAAGTTTTAAAATATTTTGCACTTACCTTCAGTCTTTTAAGTAATTTTATATTTTTATTAGTTGCCTTAATTTCTGTAAATGGATTCTTTTACATTTAAATGATAGAATAATTCACATAGTATATAAGAAGGTCAGCTTTTCAAGGTCTTGCACTTTCTATAAGTATTTTCAGTTTCAGAATTTATACTTCCTATATGAGAAGATATTTTCCACTGCTAAAATGTTTTCATGGAATAGAAGCAACATCTTTATACACAAAAGGTGAGTTTTTTGGGGTTTTTTTGTTTTTGTTTTTGTTTTTTTGTTTGGTTTTTACAAAGTTTGCAATGCCTTTTTCTCAATTGGTAAGACTATGAATGAGTGATGTAATTTTCAGGAATAAATCGTTTTTCTAAACAACAAAGAAACTACATATCTAAAATTCAAGTTCCATGTAGCTTATTGATAATTGTAAGAAAAATTAACATTAATATCATATGATATTTGTAGCTACCTCATTGATTATAAAGGGGCAAAATATCAACATTTTGACATGCATCATAATGGTGGCTGATAAACATTAACTGAGCACTTAGCCTGGTCATAATTATTATACTGATAAGCTACTATTATTTATTATGTGCTAAGCATTGTGCTAGTAAGCACATTACATACATATATGTCTTACTTAATTCTTTCAAAAACCCTATGAGGGGGTTATAATCATGCTCATTTCTCGTAAGAGGAAAGAGAAATTTAGTAACTTAATCAAGGTAAGATAGCCACTAAGTGACAGAACCAGAATTCAAATCCAAGTCCATCCTCTTGGCAAGTAAGTAGTCTATTAATGTCTACCAAGACAGTGGGGGATACTGAGAGATTTAAGACTTATCTTTGGCCATAATGGGGTTTATATTCTCCTGAAGCAGGCAGATTAACAGAAGTAAATGAGAATACAAGGTAGTCTACTTGGTTAGCATCTACTGTATGCAAATATAGCCAATTAATGCTAGCTGGGGCAAATAGGAAGGCTTGAGAGGGAGGGGAGTTTGGGCCCAGGTTAGAGGGAAAGGAGGTGGGGCAATTATTCATGTCATTATGAAGCTGGGAATATGGACAGTATGTACAGGAAACAATAAAAAAATCCATTTTGATTGGTTCTCTTGGGTAACGGCAGATGAAGTTGGCAGCTGGGTCATGGTCAGATTTCAGAGGATCTTAAGTGTGAACAGGTTAGTAGTGCACAAGAGAAAATGACGTGGGGAGGTGGAAGGGAGACCAGTGAGAAGTCTGTTCAGTGGTCTAGGAATAATAAGTCCCGGGACTAAGGCAGTGGCAACAAACAGAAAGGCAGAGCAGAGGGAGAGACACCGACAAAACCTGTAGCTGTGACCTAGAGGTTAACTAGCTGCAGGGAGGAGAAGAACAACAGAGTCAAGAATGATTCTAAGGTCTCAAAACTGAGTATTAATCAAGTAGGGGTAACCAAGACAGAATAAGGAGTTACTTTGGGTGGAATGATAAGCTTGGTCCTATTTTAAGTCATGTTTATGCAATCAGATATGAGAGGGTATATTCCAGTGACCTGGCTATAAATACTTTCCTTTAAGTAGGATCAAAACTGGTATACTGAAATTCTCAAGAAAAGTAAATGATAATGCAAAAAAAAATCAGAGTTGCAAAGATGAAAATTTAACCACTGTCGTTTCAAATAAAACCCAGTCATTCACAGCCTAAATAATCATTCAGCAGCTTTGTTCACATGCTTCAATGAATGAAATTAGAACAGACTTTTGTTTTGACTTAACTTATGTGAGCAATCACATACATAACTTGGAACTGGCAATTATACTTTATTTTCTGTATATATAAATCCATATAGAGCATTATTAAATGATAGTTATGATATTAAAGGCAACAGGTCATTTATTGAAAAAATAGGATTACTAAGGCTGGGTACAAGCTTCTCATCTATGAATTTCTACAGCATATAAGAAAGAAAATAGAACAATCCATTTCCCTGTAACAAAAATCAAGCTCTGAGACAATGAGAGTATATATGGTCTTTAGCTTTAAGCATTTGTTTTAAACTGTTAGTTTAACTTGCTTCTTCCTGAGTATTTAATAGATTTAGTTATTTCTTAAATTGCTCTAACTTCCTTACACTGTTCTTTATGTTGCTTCATTTTCTTAACTGCTAAGTGAGGGGAATATTATACCCTAAGCCCCGGCAGAACAGATTTTCCACTGTACAGTTACCAAATCCCCACAGAAACCTATAAAATGTTTCTACTGTATTTATGAGAACTTCCTCCAGACCTGCTGCTTTATGGCATTTCTTTATATTAGAAGAGTCTGATTCACATATACTAAAACCCAACAGACGGCAATAAGAATCATTCAGGTTTGTAAGTAATAAATACAATTACAATAGAATTTAAGCATAGAGACAAATAACAAACAAACTGAAAATAGTCAGGTATTACAACCACCATCATTAACAACAAAGGAAAAAAGTGTTCCACACTGTTTGACCTATGAATTGCGCTTCTGGGAATTTATTGTAATAAAGTAACTCAAAAGAACAGAGAAATACCTATAAAATGATATTCACTAGAATACCAAATATAATACAAAAAAATTGGAAATAATCTCAGTTATAGGGTAATGAAAAAAAATATGGTAACTTAAAGGAATATTATGCAGATATTTAAAATTATAAATATAAAGTTTACATAGCAACGTGGAAAAGTATTTATGACACATGAGGTTAAAACAGCAGATCCCAAAATTGTATATGTATTATAATCAGAACTAAATAAAGTTATAAAGATATTGGATGAATAAAAACAACTGTGTTCAAATAACAGAACTGAGATTACTGTTTTCAAATTTCCTTGGGGCGCCTGGGTGGCTCAGTTGGTTAAGCGTCCAACTACCGATAGTGGCTCAGATCATGATCTTGCCCCACATCAGGCTCTGCACTGACAGTGCAGAACCTGCTTGAGATTCATCTCCCTCTTTCTTTGCCCTACTTGTGTGCTCTCCCTCTCTGTGTGTCTCTCTCCCAAAAATAAACAAACTTAAAAAAAAAAAAGAGAGAGAGAGAGAGAGAATTAAGCAGAAAATACAAAATACACTTAACATTTTTCCTGGAAAGTTGAATTTGAGAAAAAGAAATCTCAAAAATAGGGGCACCTGGGTGGCTCAGTCGGTTGGGCATCTGACTTTGGCTCAGGTTATGATCTCATGGGTTTGTGAGTTCAAGCCCCGCGTTGGGCTCTGTGCGGATAGAGCCTGCTTTGGATTCTGTGTCTCCCTCTCTCTCTGCTCCTCCCCACTCATGCACTGTCTCTCTCTCTCCTTCAGATATAAATAAACATTAAAAACATTAAAAAAAAGAAATATCAAAAATAAAAGAATTTTTGAGTAATAAATTTTTACAATATGGCTGGTAGAATTTGTCTTATAATTTTGTAGTAGTCATAAGTCTTATGACCTCAGTTCATGAATGTGCATATGTCCATACTTCTTATTCCTTCTATATGTAAAGTGTAATCAAATGATGATTCCTTGCTTCAGCTTTAAGTTGATTGCAGTTAACAGTCTAAATAATTGTGTATTTGGTTTGGTTTGGAAAAGTTAAACACAGACACACACACACACATACACAGACCTCAATAATTTAGCTTGGGTACTAACATTTTTGAGGATCCTGCCTATTGAAAATTCTGCTGAATGTGGTGCCACTATTATAATTTTTAATAATCAGATATAAACTAAAGTACCCAGTATAAGCTATATGAATAGAATGCTCTTCTGTCTTTGTTACTTGTTGGTATATAAAAGCCTCATCATAAGACAAAATTTAAAGACAAATTTAACAAATTTATTAGGTGACTGGTGAATTAAAAATAAAATATTCTTAGGTAAAAAGGAAGAAATGGAGGGTATTAGTTTCAGCTTAAAATTATATTAATAATCCTTAATTCCATGACAAAATCATATGTATTGCAGTTATCATTATAATAATAATAGAAAATTTTAAAGAGAAAAAGTCTTTCCTTTCATTTAAATATCCTAACAGATTAATAGTTCTTAAGTTCCCTTCCTGTATTTGTACATATACATATACACAAACATTTTTCTATGAAGCTAAAAAAATCTTCATAATTATGACTTAAAATTGCTGAATAGGACTTGTAATTTTGGCCATGACAGAGTACGTAGTAATGGGCTTACCCTTCTACCATAAACAATGATAAAACTGGATAAAATATATGAAGGAATTGTTTTTAGGCACTGTATTACACCTCAGACAGTGCAAGACTGTGATCCCTAAGAGAAGAGAAACACAAAAGGTCAGTCCCCACATTCACCCTGGCCTTCTGTCTAGGTCATGTTCTAGACTATAGTACAGAGGTACAGCCCATCAGAGAGTGGCTGTCTTACTGAGTGGCACTTTTGTAAGCTGAGAAGGCAGAGATCAGGGTTCAGGGTTCCTGAGGTGGTGCAACTTTGTGCAGCAGAATAATGAAGAGAAGGCTGGACAGAAGGGTAGGCTCCTGAAATCTGCAAGAGAGTTCTCCTAGTGTTTAATTAGTTCTGGCTATTCACCAACAGGACAGACTCCACAGATCCTGATGGATTCTGGAGGTGAAGGCAGAGAAAAAAAAAAAAAAAAAAACTGACTGGACACAGGCAGTGCAGTACTCAGAGTTATTGGAATTTTGGCTAAGCCAGAGTGGAAAGACCACTCTGAACACCTTCATTATTCAGTTAAGACCCTAGAAATGCCATGCGATAGGAATAAGACCCAAACTGGATTCAGGACAATATCAAAACAGTCTCACCCTAACAACACTTAAAATTAAATCTCACCTAGGGTGCCTGGGTGGCTCAGTTGGTTAACTGTCTGACTTCGGTTCAGGTCATGATCTCATGGTTCATGGGTTCAAGCCTCACATCAGCTCTATGCTGATGGCTCAGAGCCTGGGGCCTGCTTCGGATTCTGTGTCTCTCTCTCTCTGCCTCTCCCCCGCCAATGTTCTGTTTCTTTCTCTCTCTCTCTCTCTCTCTCTCTCTCTCTCTCTCTCTCTCTCTCCTTCAAAAATAATTAAATATTAAAAAAAATTTTTTTAAAGTTAAATCTTACCTGACCAGAGAGATTTGGCAGTAATTCAACCACTTGCCAGAAAAAAAATCTAACACCTTTAAAGTTAGAAATAATCCAGATTCCATAAAAGATATCATCCGCAATGTCCACTACACAATCAAAACTATTTGCATTTGAACAATCAGGAAAACGTGATCCCTAATCAAGAGAAAAGGCAGCCAATAAATACTAAGAAAACTCAAATGTCAGAATTAGTACACAAGAATTTAAAATAGCTTTTATTTTTTAAAAAAAAATTTTTTTTTCAACGTTTATTTATTTTTGGGACAGAGAGAGACAGAGCATGAACGGGGGAGGGGCAGAGAGAGAGGGAGACACAGAATCGGAAACAGGCTCCAGGCTCTGAGCCATCAGCCCAGAGCCCGACGCGGGGCTCGAACTCACGGACCGCGAGATCGTGACCTGGCTGAAGTCGGACGCTTAACCGACTGCGCCACCCAGGCGCCCCTAAAATAGCTTTTAAAAAAAGGTTCAAAGATTTAGAGGAAAAGATGGACTGAATTGATGAATAGATGGAAGAAATGGAAACCATTAAATGGAAATTCTTGACTTTAACCCATATACAATATCTGAAATGAAAAATTCACTGGCTAGGCTTAACAGCTAATGGACACTACAAGAAGAAAATGTCAGTGAACTTAAAGACTTACAGGTATGGAAATTATTCAAACTGAGAACACAGGGAAAAAATTGGGGAAAAAAAGGTGCAAGTCTTCATAATCTATGGTATAATACAAATTGGGTCTAAGAAACACACAAGTTGAAGTCCCTGTAATAGAAGAGACAGAGTGAATAGGAAAAAAAACTGAAGAAATACTGTCTAAAGTTTTTCCAAATTTGATTAAAAACAAACAAACAAACAAATAGTAACCAATAGTAAATCCAGGAAGCAAAGCAAACCCCAGGCATGTTAAATACACAGAAAAATTCTAAAAAACAAAGGTAAAAAGAAATCTTTAAAAAAATTATAGAGAGGGGAAAAGCACTGCAAACATCAGCTGACTTCTCATTGGAAACAATGGAGGCCAGAACACAAATGAACATCTTTAAAGTACTGAAAGAAAAATCTCTGTCAACCTAGAATTCTATATGCAGTGAAAATATCTTTCAAAATTTAAAAATAAAAACATTTTCAGATAAACAAAATTTAAGAGAATTTGTTACTAGCAGAATCTATAATATAAGAAATGTTAAAGTTCTTCAGGTTCAAGGAAAATGGTACTAGATAGAGACACAGAGCCACAGAGTAGAATATAGAGATGAGAAGTGATAAATATGTGGGTAACTATAAGACATTTTTTTTATACTTTGTCTTAATTTCTTAACAAAATTACTAACTGTATGTAGCAAAAATAATAACAATGAATCATAGAGCTTATAACTACAGAAGTAAACCAAACAGCAACAATATAACACAAGTTGAATACATAAGTAGAATCATATTACTGTAATCTTTTTAACATTTTATATTATGTGGTACAATATCAATTCTAAGTAAACTGTATCAAATCAAGGAAGCACCTTAAGATAATGACAGTAACACTGTAATCTCTAGGACTATAGTTATCAAGGTGTTGCCCACCGTGTCAGGTGGTTCACTAAGTCAAAACTATATAATACTGCTATTTGCCTTTTTCACTGATTGAGTTTACACTGATAGTATAAAAAACAATGGTAGGTAAAAGTGCAGCTGCCCTAATATGAAACAAGACAGTGGTACCAAAATGTGCTAGTAGTTGTTGATTCTACACCACCATCCAGTGGGTGGTAAAGAATTCACCAGGTTTTGTTCTAAAAAACAGAATTCACTGGAGAATGTGTCTGATAAAGCAATAAAAACTATTTTATAAAATATTGACCCTTGGGTATACATATGTTTAACATTCTATGTGACAAAATGGGAGGTATACATAAAGCATTTCTGCATTGTGAAGTACGACGACTGACTTATAGAAAAGAATTTGTATGGTTGTTTATGTTGTGAACTGAATTATCTGCTTTTTTGTTTTCAGGGAATCCTATTTTTAGTTGAAAATGCAACTATAGACAAACTTAGTTATTCAGACTTGGGTATCTGACATATCTTAAAAGTAAATGAAATGTGCTTCCACTTTAAGGAAAGCAAATGGTAATATTTGCTGCCAAAGATAAATTTTGTGTTTTAAAACAAAAATTAGGATTTTGCAAAAGTTTTGTCCACCCCATGAATTTGATAGCTTTCCAATCAATACTTCAAGATTTTACTGATGAGAAAGTGGTGATATTACAAAAGCAATTCTTAAATGTTGTATAATGAAATGTGTCAACATTTGAAAGATTTACATAAAACAGAGAATCAAACTACTCAAAATTATCCATGCATAATGTTATAAAATGATGCAGAAATAAAATATCCAAAGTGTAAAATGTATCAATGAATTATAACTAATATGGTTTCATATTCCGTATTGTAACTAAGAAACTACCATTGCTGAGATTTAGTATAATATCAGGAAAAATACCTACAATTATTTTTAAATGCTATGTGAAAACTCTCTTTTACTAGCACATATCTGTGTGTGGCCAAATTCTCTTCATATAATTCAACTGAAACAACATATCACAACAGATGGAATGAAGAAGCAGATATGAGAATTTAGCTTTTTCCATTAAACCAGACATTAAAGAGACTTCCAAACATTTAAAATAATGCCGTTCTTTTGGGGGAACAAATAGATATTTTCATTAAAATATGTAATTTATATAACATGTAATGGATTGTTGTTGTTTTAAAATGAATTAAATATTTTTAATGGCTCAGTTTTAATTTCTAACGTGGAAAACATCACTAGATATAATTCACATGAATAAAAGTTCTTTTAGTGTCCTCAAAAGGTTAGAGTCCAAAGAGGTTCTGAGATGAAAATGTTTGAAACTATTTTCTAGAATAGTATCTAAAAACTAAGGTAAAGATGTATAGCCAAAAAGCTAGTAGAGGAAATAAAAGAACAAATGACACAAATAAAAAAAGAAAGATAATTAAACACATTATATTAACTTACAATGCTAACCAGAATTGAGTGTTATCTTAAATTTCTCTCTCCTTTTCTTTTTTGATACAATTTTAATAGATATAAAAAGGTACCTTATTGTTTAATTTGTATTTCTTTTACTCTTGTGTATTTCCTCATATGCTCACATGGACTTCCTCCTGGATCAACTCTCTCTATGTCTACTGCCCATTTATCTGTAGAGCAAAAACCTTAATGCTTTTTTAACAATGTAACAAAGATTCTATGTGTTCTATATGTTAACTTTGATATATGATAATGAAAAGTCATTTAAATTTTCTGTGTCTCTCAGTTTTTGTGTTAGTAAAATAAGAGCAATAATTCTCAAAACAATATATAATTAAGATTAACTACTTCGGAATTATAATTATCCTAATTCGTCAAATCTAAGACAGTTATTTTCTGTACCGGTAAGAAAGGAAAAAAAACACTCCAATTATAATTGTAAGATGTCATCAGTTGTAAGAAATATCATGATTTCAGAGATGTTAATCAGTGAAACAAATGTGAGCCTCAGATGGATGAAATACAATTATTACAGGTATATCAGCTAATAATTTAACTAATTTCAATTAAATCTTTTCTACTATTGACACTAACTTATACTTATGACTCCTGGCTGTCCACTTGTCTTTTTGGCTATAGTTAAGTATTTCCGTTGATTATTTTTATTAGTAAATCCGTTTCTTCCTTAGGAATGAATGACTTACAAAAGACACACAGAAAGAAGTGATGCCTTCCCACTTCTGCATATTCTGCATATTCTCTATTCCATTAAATAGAGGTCACAGCTGCTGGAAGAAGCTAATACCCACTTCCATCATTAGACATTTATTGAGGACCTGTATCTTTCAAGCACTGAAATGTGAATTGGAGACATAAAGATGAAGAAGATTTGGTAGAACTCAAAATTTTAATAAGATGAGTTCTAATCAGCTATTAAAGAATAAAGAATTTATCAGGTAGAAAGTAAGATGGGAATAGGTGTATGGAGGGCATTCTTTTAAAATTGCAACAGTAACTAATGCATATAAAATATAAAGTTTAATCTCTACCTCTCATCCTCATGCCCATTCCTGAGATAAACAGTATGATGTAGACATTTCCAGACTTTTCTCTGTGTATATAAAAACAAAGATATATATACACATATAGCACATGCACAAGAATTCCTTACTAAAATGAGACCTGCGATACTTTTCTGCAACTTGCTCTTTTTGTTGTTGATATCTCTTAATGTCAACATACATAGATCTCTCTTTTTTTTAAGTAGGTTTTATGCCCAGTGCAGAGCCCAGTGTGGGACTTGAACTCATGACCGTGGGATTAAGTCCTGAGCCGGTGACAAGAGTCGGATGCTTAACTGACTGAGCCACCCAGGCACCCCAGATCTCTCTTATTTTTATTAACTACTACAATATTTTCCAATGTATGGATATAACTATATTTTAATGGGTTTATTGAAGTATAAATGACATATGGTAAACTGCACATATTTAAAGTGTACAATTTGAGAAGTTCCGACATATGTTGGCACTCAGGAAACAATCGCCACAGTCAAGACAATGAATATGTCCATCACCCTCAAAAGTTTCCTTGTGTGCCTTTAAAATTCCTCTTTTCCAGCCCTCCCCTTCTCATCACCACCCCCAATTCCACTGACAACCACTGATCTGCTGTCTGTCTCTATATATTATCTTGCATTTTCTGGTGTAGCACTAAGAATACAATATATACTCTTCATTTTTAGCTTCTTTCACTCAGCATAATTATTTTGAAATTCATCCATATTGTTATGTTTATCAGTATCTCATTCCTTTTTATTACTGAGTAGTATTCCATTATATATATATATATATATATATATATATATATATATATATATATATATAAAATACACAATTTGTCCATTTACTTACTCATGGACATTTGGGTTGTTTCCAAATTTGGCTACTACAAATAAAGCTGCTATGAATAATCATGTATAAGTATTTGTACGGACATATGCATTCTTTTCTCTTGGGTAAATATCTAGGAATTGAATGGCTGAATCATATTACAGGTTTATGTTTAGTTTTTTAAGAAACTGCTAAGCTGTTTTCCAAAGTGGTTATACCATTTTATATTCCCACCAGTAGTATATGAAAGTTCCAGTTCCTCTACATCCTCTCTAATATTCAGTACAGGATTTTGAATTTTAGTTATTCTAATAAGTTTGTAGTAGTATCTCATTGTGTCTTTAGCTTTTTTTTTTTGAAAGCTTTTTATTATTTATTTATTTATTTTTAAAGTAATCTCTACATCCAACATGGGGCTCAAACTCATGATGGGAAGATCAAAAATCACATGCTCTACTGACTGAGCCAGCCATATACCCCTCATTGTTAACTTTAATTTTCACTTTCCTAATGACTAATGATGCTGATCATCTTTTCATGTGCTTATTATCCATGTATCTTCTTTTTTTAATCTGTGAGTCTTCTTTGGTGGAGTATCTGTTCCAATATTTTGCCCATTTTTATTGGGCTCTTGTTGAATTTTGGGAGCTTTTTATATATTCTTATCATGAGCTTTGTTTACTGAATTTTGAGAGCTTGTAAAAAGCTCTCATGAGTCTTTTATCTACAATGAAAATGAGCAAATTATTGATACATGCAACAACATGGATAAATCTCAAAGTAATTATGCTTAGTGAAAGAAGCCAGGCAAAAAAGAGAATACATATTGTGATTTCCTTTAAATACTGGAAAATGCAAACGAATCAATAATGCTTGCTATGTTCTTTCTCCCTCTTTCTGTCTTTCTGTTTTTCTGCAGATAAATTCTCTTGACACCCAACCTTACTCAGAGACCTCTTTATCTTTCTCTGTAAATTCCCAGTTTGAAGGCTCAGCGTTATAGATTGTATCCACTTTCCTATATTTTGAGGGTCTTAGAATTGAGCGAGATGGAGGAAACTCCACTGGGTAGTGGACAGCCTTTATGAGGGTGTGAAATCTGTTTTCTCTTCCCTCCCCTCCCCATGCCTCCTCTCTCTCTCTCTCTCTCTCTCTTTTTCTTTCTCCCTTCCTTTCCCCTTCCCTTCCCTTTCCTTTCATTAAGTCCTATGCTAGGTTTCACTCATCTAGTTAAGATGTGTCCTATTCCTAAAAGGGTTTCACTTGGGCTTGGGATAGTTCTCCCAATTCAGCATGGAACCCCAGAAAATGGTGAGCCTCAGGATTTTCCCTGCTCTGCTGAGACCTTAAATTCTGCTGCCATAGGCAAAACCATTTATTTTCAAGAGTTCTTTTTCAACCTTTACTGGGCTGCTAATGAGTATTAGTAATGATCTGCCAGCTGATCTTCTTTTCTTGGTACTGCTTCTGAGAGATGAAGGTGAGGTCAGGAACCACTCTGAGCCACATATGAATCTACAGTTTCTTTACTTGATCACTAATTTGCCATGTTTATGGACTTCTCTGGTTGCTATTGGTAGTTTTGCTTGCTTTTATTACTTTTTATTCATTTTGTTGAAGGAAGAATACTTTGTGTTTCAGATTCATTCTATCTTCTTTATCTGGAGAACTCAGGCTTCTTAGTGAAATGGGCTGGAGGGCAATTCTTTCTCAGGATATCAGAAACTGAATAAAAAGGGGTATATTTATTTTTTCCTCAAAAATTATTTGTAAAAAGTGGGTCACATATAGAGTAAATAGTACTAACTAAATTAGAGGCTAAACAGAAAAATAAGCTGTAGACAATTTTACATCTCTGAGAAAGAACTGACAGGTACAGTAGTTTTCTAAAAACATCTTTTAAAAATCAAAGTTCGGCAAGAGAGGAAACATTCTTAACTACAAAGGAGGAAATGAGGAAGTCAGAAATTTTGGATAGAACTTGGACTTGAAGGAAGGGGAAAGTAAACCAGCCTTCTGGTTTTCAGTTTAATTTACAAATCTTCTCTTTAAGCAAAAAACAAAAACAAAAACAAACAATAAAAACAAACAAAAACCAAAACCCAAAAAACAAACAAAAAAGCAACCACAGCAAAACAGGTACAGGAGGAGATGATAGGAAGCAACTACTTTTACTTTCCTCTTTCTTTGGAGGAAATTATTTTTATTATTACAGTACGAATCCACCTTTGGAGAGAGTTCACTACAAGTATCCTGGCATGGGCTGCACAACCTTTTAGGGAGTATGCTGTGGAGAAGGACAGCTGTCGAGACTAGATTAAGGTTTTTCAAACTTCAATTAACAGAACCCTAAGAGGCCATGAGGCTTCTACAGTGAGGGAGGCACGGTGGGAGAGGAAAAGGGAGGTGGAGCTGTTGGTGCCTCAGGCCTCTACATGCTTCATTAAGACCAGGTTTGTTTTTACCGCTTAAATATTGGGATTCCATGATAAGACTTCACCTGGAAAAAAATTCCACTGCTAAAGAAAAGTTTGAAAACCACTGGACTGGATCAAAGATTCCTAAACCTGGCTGCTCAATAGAATTACTAAAAGAGCTTTTTCAAATTACAAATTCCTGGGCCATACCTCTAGACCTAGTGAAATAATAACTCCCCAAGGGATTCTTGTACTAGCCCACAGTGCTTGAGAGGCATTGACCCAGAGGACCCTTGCTTCCCTGAGAGTCTATGACAAAACAGAACATAAATGGGTAGGCAGGAACCTTGGACAAAAGAGCTGGTGGTACCAGATGGAAGAAGAGAACATAGACCGCTATATCACGAGACTCTAATGAAGAATAAAAACTTGGTAAATGAAGATCTTGCCTAGGACCAGAAGTTCCTGTGGAGGTTTAATTGCCTGGCAATGATCTCACAGCCTACTCTAACTGTCCACACTGGTAATGGCAGGCAAAGTAGTTTAATTCAGCAACTGTCCAAAAAAATATAATGTCAACCATAGGTGTAATTTAAAATTTTCTAGTAGCCATTTTTAAAAAAGCTAAAAGAGGGATGCCTGGGTGGTTTAGTCGGTTAAGTGTCTGACTTAATTTTGGTTCAGGTTGTGATCTCACGTTTCATGGGATCAAGTCTCATGTTGGGCTCTGTGCTGACAGCACGGAGCCTGCTTGGGATTCTCTCTCCTCCCCCCTTCTGCCCTCCCCATCCGCTACTCACACACATGTGCATGCACACACTCTCAAGATAAACAAACTTTAAAAAAAGCTAAAAGAAATAAAATTAATTTTAATAATATATTTTATTTAATTCAATATATCCAAAACAATATCATCTTAACATGTGGTTCAGTATAAAAAAATTTTACTGATATATTTTACCTCTTCTTTTTGTACTTTCTTTTCTTTTAATGTTTATTTATTTATTTCGAGAGAAAGTGTACATGAGCAGGGGAGGGGCAGAGACAGAGAGAGAGAGACAGAGAGAGACAGAGAGACAGAGAGAGAAGCCCAAGCAGGCTCCACACTATCAGTGCAGAGCCCGATGTGAGGCTTGAACTCACAAACTATGAGATCATGACCTGAGCCAAAATCATGACTCAGATGCTTAACTAACTCAGACACGCAGGTACCCCTGTACCGTTTTTTTTCTTCAGCTAAGACAGCAGAAGAGATGATTTATTGTACACATGTTACATTCAGCCACAAATGAAAACAGAATTATTTCTGAAAGTCACGGGTCCAGGGCAAAGGACCAAAAGGAACTGTTTTGGTATAATAAACAAGGTGGGTCGCTCAAAGGTGGTCCTTGTGATCAGATGGTGATGGACATTCTAGACCCATTGAATCAAGTTCTAGAAAGTTGGTATGCAGTTCAACAATTTGTAACAGCATCCCCGCCTCTGTCTTTCCTTATTTCTGCTCCTGTGGCTTCCATGGGTTCACAAGCTAGTGGTTTCTTTGGACCTCTACCTCATCTTCTTTTACACTTCAGCCTGAACATTTGCTTTTTCCTCCTCATGGTGCAGAAGTTTCCAAAAGATGGCACTAAGGCTGAGAGAGCCCATACTGAGTCTTCAAAATGTTACAGCACATATCACTTGAGACTAATTAGGTTTCAAGTGCTCAATAACCACATCTGGCTAGTGGCCACATATTGTATAGTGTGGAACTAATTAATAACTTTCAGTTAGTCATCTTGGATCAAAACTTCAGAGTCAAATGCTTTCTTTTCCTTTACTCTGCAAAAGCATCAAGTTCTATTTATTCTTCCTTTGAGATCTCTCTTTCATTGGTCCTTTCCTGCTTCTAGTTCTACCTGCTGATCTATCTAGTTAGTATACTGTTAACCAAATAAATATACAATAGTTAATAGCCTATGTATGCTGCCATTTCTCTTTAGTGGCTCTTGAATGCCTTCTACTTCAGCTGTGAATTCCAGAACTCACGCAATCCTGCTCCCACCCCCATACCTGCTCTATATCATTCCAGCCTTATCATTTATAAATCTTCTAAGAGTCCTTATTTTAGGAAAACTATCCTGTTCACAGTCTCCTGAATATGTCTTATACTTTTCAATCTCTGTGTTTTATGACTTTTTACACACCTAGAATGCCCTTATTCCAGCTTTAACTATCTAAGTCATTACTTCACAAATATTTATGTGTCAGGGACTGTTCTAGGTACTGGAGACAGAATAAATAATCCTGATCTCAATTTCTCCACTTAAAGAAAGCTTCCTTTATATATCAGTGATACATCAAAAAAGCTGAAATTGGCGGGGAAAACCTTCCAGCGTCAAAGGAGAAGTGGTTTTGCACTACTGAGTTGTTCTTAGAAGACATACAGTGTATATGTCTTATAAGAACACACTGGGCCCTTACAATCTGCTGCTATGTATTGCATGTATTTTTTTCCTAGAAATATCTATCCTTCCAAACAGAGGCTGGATTTCCTAAAAGCACAGACTAGGGTCATACCAGTGTGTTCTCCCTGCTCAGTAAGCAGCAGGTGGTGAATATACAGTTTGCTGACTGACAAGTACTAAGGACCAGAGATGAGCAGGAAGGGTCTGCAAGAACACCAAAGCTGAGGAAAGCACTTGGGAAGTCATTTTTCCAATTCCATTTGTGAAGAAATTCAGAATTGGCAACACTTAAGTTAGGATGAGTTACCCTGCCTTTGGACCTTAACAACACGGATCAAGTTTAAAAATCCTTTCTTGGCACTAAATGAAAATAATACCACTGTTAATGTTTAACAGGCATATATATTAGACCTTGAAACATAACTCACCACATGTTGTGTTCAAAAACTTTGGCTGGGTCAGTTAAAATCCTTGATCCCAGAGGGGCTGCTGGGTGATTACCACTTTGGTATCTATGTGGCACCTTTCTTATCCTTAGACAGGAAACAGAATTTCTCCAAATCACATTCATCCTAATCAGTACCTGTAAAGTTACAAATGATTAATGAGTCAATATGGATTACACAGTGTATTGTTTTATCTAAGAGCCAAAAACTATTCTAAAAGGTTTGGAATCTAAGACATGAAAACTGATCATTTTTAAGTGAAAGATGGGTATGATAGCTTCTCTCCTGAAGTATTTTCAGGCCAAGAGAAGGAAAAAGAATATTTAGAGTTGTACCATTGGCTGGTATTCTTCATAAGTCATAGCCTTGACCAACTTTGCTTTGTTTGGTATTTGTTTATTTAATTTTTAGCACACAGCCAAAGCATATCAGCCCAGAATATGAATTTTGTGTATTAAAAGGTTTTTTTAAGTGATTTTATTATTTTGTTTTGGGGATTCTAAGCAAACATATTTGTAGGGAATATTTCACAACCACTAGACTGAAAACCAAAGTATAGTAGTATCAGAATAAGAAAGCAAACCTACTAAATCTCCTTCCCTGGGCTGAGCTGAATAATATGAAATTTAGTCAAATAATAAGTAAATACTGTCGTAGTAGATGAGCCCAGCAATTCTTAATTATAACAACCCTGTATACATTTATTTGTAAGAATAGTCAGTAATACATTTGCAAAATAGATTTCCCTGTACCAAACATAAATCCTAGCTCAAGAGGAGAATCATCAGTTGGTTAGTCAATTCCATCTCCATTTCTGGAAGAATAATTTTAACATTAAAGAGTATGCCATCTTAATTATGTACTGGCAAATATGTTGGCTTACAATCTTTACAGAAAAGTATCAGAAAGAAGCTGTGAAGAGCTTACTTTTTATAATAAAAATCCATTGTTCTACTGCTCAGCATTTCACCCCGACTCAGTTGTTCACCAAAACATTCAGCCTAATGCTGTAAGCTGCCAGATAGAAAGAGATGCTAAAAGGTGTGTGTACATAATACACATTAGAGACTATCTAAGGTACTATTATGTGTAAAAATGACGTGTATTATATACATCCTTTACCACCTTACTGAAAGGCAATGGATTTTGACTGTGATTTTCAAAATGAACTGCAGAATGTCAAAAACATCTCATTGTGCTTTTAAACATAAAATTCAAGATCTTCTTTTTGGAGGAAAAAGAGAGGCTTAGTTATACACCAAAAAGACTGTAATGGTTCCATTCAAATGTGACTAACAGTGATGAGAAATGAAACATTCAATAGCTACTGCAGATCTCCTGTTTCTTGTTTGTTTTTCCTTCTCTGCTAAATGCAAGCTCTTTGGTGGAGGCAAATGAAATTAAATGCTCTGCCTACCACTACCTTTCCTCTGATGTGCCTTTGTTCTTTTCTCCTGCCTGTGTTCCATGTAAGACTAACAAAACCCTACCTGCACAATTATTTTTAGAGCTCTCTTTCTGCAATGAATATTATTCATAAAATCTGTATGCTGAAGAGTAGAAACTGATTACACCTAGAAAGAGAGGCAATTCATGCTCAAAAGTGTAAAATGATGTAAACGTTTTCCACCCAGGAAAGCCAAATCAAAATGAAATTTCAATCTTCAAATAATCATGTGATACTTATCTATATCTATCTATATAAAAGAGGAAGACAGGGGAAAAAAGATATGAGTTTCTCTCACTATAAATGATCAAGAATCTCTATAGGCAGCTGTTTAGGCAGCTTGTTTTTCTAATTAACTACATAAACATCTTTACCTCATTTATTTATTATCTGTAACAGTTACACACAGCCTTGTATTGCTCTTTATCTTTCTTATTATATAAATATGATACACTTACATAATACAACATAGAAAAATACATAATAAAATTATATAAATGCCTTAACCAAATTGCAAGCTTCTAAGGGCAGCACCAAGCTGCTCATGAATTAACTGTTTGACTGATAATACAAAAATGATCCTTGTCTGACATAAATTTCATAAGAAGGAAACAACTTCATATCTTCCAGGCTGGCTCCTAAGCAGCATACAGCATGGAAGAAGGACATGACAGAAGAATGTGGCAGTGTACAGACAGCTATCCAGTTACATTGATTACAGTGATTTAAAAGGGTGTGTCTTATGTTATAACTGTCATGTTAGCTTAATGTCTACTAGGTCTTGGTTTCATTTTGTGATGGGAAAAGAAAAGATGGGCAAGGTCAACCCCAGACAGAATTCCGGTACAGAAAGCTGTACATGCGTGTACATAACAGAGCTTCAAAATACATGAAACTGCATGAATAAGCAGTATTTTTTTTAATGTTTATTTATTTATTTTGAATGCAAGCAGGGGAGGGGCAGAGAGAGACAGTGTAAGAGAGAAATGAGAGAAATGCAAGCAGGTTCCGCGCTGTCAGCGTGGAGCCTGACAGGGGCTCGAACTTATAAACTGTGAGATCATAACCTGACAGGAAATCAAGAGTGGGATGCTTAACTGACTGAGCTACCCAGGTGCCCCAAGTAGTATTTTTATTTGAAATAAGACAAAGATGTATAGCTAAAAATATTCCATTCACCCAAAAGAGGCAGGAAAGGAAGCACAGAGAAACTAAAAACAAAAGAGACAATTAGAAAACAAATACTAGGATGGCATATTTATCTTTTTAAATTTATTTTTATTTATTTTTTTGTTTTAGAGAAAGAGAGAGCATGCAAATGGGGGACACAGGCAGAGGGCGACAGAAAATCTTAAGCAGGCTCCATGGTCAACGCAGAGCCTGATGCAGGGCTTGATCCCATGACCCCAGGATCATGACCTGAACTGAAATCAAGAGTGTTATGCTTAACCGACTAAGACACCCAGGCACCCCTAGGATGGCATGTTTAAACCCAACTATATCAACAGTTACATTAAATGTAAATGGATTCCCATTAAAAGACATGGATTGTCAATTTGTATGAAAAAGCAAGACTCAACCACATATTGTCTATAAGAAAAGCACTTTCAATATAAAAATACAACTAAATTAAAATAAGAAGAGATACTGAGCAAATGCTGCATGAGAAAACTGGTGGAGCTATATTAATAGTGTTAAAAATAAAACCACAGACCCAAATGGCATCACTTAGGGTAAGGCCCCAAGTCAGTAAAATAAGACTTAATACCTAACCTAACTGTAGTTTTAACCCCCCAGAAATGTAACCTTTAATCAATCAGCATTGAGACTCTCCTTGTCAGCACTAGGGACTTTATTGAGACACCCTTTCCTAAGGTTCCTTAGGAGGGGAACCTTGCCTAAAACAATGGATTCTTTGCTAATAATTTCCTTTTTTCCGCTCCCTCTTTACCTTCAAAAACCTCTTCCTTTCTGTAGCCCTTCAGATCTCCTTTCTACCTGCTAGATGGGATGCTGCCTGATTTGGATCTTTATAATTTATTCAGTTGAATTTTTGTTATTTAATAACAAAGTAGACTAACACACAAAAAAGAGTATTACAGATATAAAAAGGGACATTTAATAATGGTGAGCCAATTTATCAATACATACAATCCTAAATGTGCATGTACATAATAACGGAGCTTCAAAATACATGAAGCAAAAATGAACAAAACTTTTTAAAAGGATAAATTAACAAATTCACAGTAATTCTTCAAGATTTCGATACGCCTCTCCCAGTAATAAAAAGAACATTCAGAAACAAACTATCAAGAAATCAGTAAGTATATGGAAGAATTAACATTATCAACTTGACCTAAATGACACATAGAAAGAACACTATACCTAATAACAGCTGAATGCACATTTTTTTTTCCTTTCTTTTTTATTACAGTGTTTCTCCCCTTGTGGCTAATGATTTCCTCCTGCATGGAGTGCTCTTCCTCTTCCTCTTCGTCCTTTGCCCTATCTACTCTTGCGTCTTAACGGATCCCTTATAACCCTGTCCCACCTTCTCTACAGCGTCGTCCTGGGCCAGCCCAATATGCAGAGACATCTTCCTCTGACTGTTGGGGGATCTACCAGGCTACACCACTCAGGAGGCATTAACTTGTTAACTTTTTGTGTGTATTTGCATGATTTGACCATCTAGATTTTGACGTTTTGAGGGTAAGGATTCTGTTTTATTTTATTTGTATTTTTTAAAGACTGATTATTATTTTTATTATTATAATGATTTTTAATTCAAATCCAAGTTAGTTAACAGATAGTGTAATAATAATTTCAGAATAGAATTTAGTGATTCATCGCTTACATATAACACCCAGTGCTCATCCCAACAAGTGTCCTCCTTAATGCCCCTCACCCCTTCCCAATACCCCTCAAGCAACCCTCAGTTTTTTCTCTATATTTAAGAGGCTTTTATGGTTTGTCTCCCTCTCTTTTTTTATATTATTTTTGCTTCCCTTCCCCTATGTTCATCTATTTTTTTTACCAATGTTTATTTACTTCTGAGAGAGAGAGAGACAGAGGCGTGAGCAGGGAAAGGGCAGAGAGAGGGAGACACAGAATCTGAAGCAGGCTCCAGGCTCTGAGCTGTCAGCACAGAGCCTGATGCAGGGCTCAAACTCACAGACCATGAGATCATGACCTGAGCTGAAGTTGGACGCTTAACCGGCTGAGCCACCCAGGCGCCCCATCTGTTTTGTTTCTTAAATTTTACATATGAGTGAAATCATGTATTTGTCTTTCTCTGATTGACTTATTTCACTTAGTGTAATACACTAGTTCTTTCCATGTTGTTGCAAATGGCAAGATTTCATTATTTTTGATCACCAAGTAATATTCCATCATAAATATAGACCTCATCTTCTTTATCCATTCATCACTAGATGGAAATTTGGGATCTTTCCATACTTTGGCTATTGTCAATAGTGCTATTAACATTGGGGTGCATGTGCCCCTTTGAAACAGCACTCCTGTATCCTTCAGATAAATACCTAGTAGTGCAATTGCTGGGTTGCAGAGTAGTTCTATTTTTAATTTTTTGAGGAACCCCCACACTGTTTTCCAGAGTGGCTGCACCAGTTTGCATTCCCACCAGCAGTGCAAAAGGGTTCCCCTTTCTCCACATCCTTGCCAACATCTGATGTTGCCTGAGTTGTTAATTTTAGCCATTCTGACTGGTGTGAGGTGGTATCTCATTGTGGTTTTGATTGGTGATTTCCCTGATGATGAATGATGTTGATGTTGAGCATCTTTTCATGTGTCTATTAGCCATCTGGATGTCTTCTTTGGAAAAGTGTCTATTCATGTCTTTTGCCCATTTCTTCACTGGACTATTTGTTTTTTTGGGGTGTTGATTTTGATAAGTTCTTTATAGATTTTGGATAGTAACCCTTTCTCTGATATGTCATTTGCAAATATCTTCTCCCATTCCATTGACTGCCTTTTAGTTTTGCTGATTTTTTTTTCCTTTGCTGTGCAGAAACCTTTTATCTTGATGAAGTCCCAATGGTTCATTTTTGCTTTTGTTTCCCTTGCCCCCAGAGGCATGTCAAGTAAGAAGTTGCTGCGGCCGAAGTCAAAAAGGTTGTTGTCTGTTTTCTCTAGGATTTTGATGGTTTCCTGTTTTACATTTAGGTCTTTCATCCATTTTGAGTTTATTTTTGTGTATGGTGTAAGAAGGTGGTCCAGGTTCATTCTTCTGCATGCCGCTGTCCTTTTCCCAGCACCACTTGCTGAAGAGACTGTCTTTTTTCCACTGGATATTCTTTCCTGCTTTGTCAAAGATTAGCTGGCCATAGATTTGTGGGCCCATTTCTGGGTTCTCTATTCTATTCCAATGATGTATTTGTCTGTTTTTGTGCCAGTACCATACTGTCTTGATAATTACAGCTTTGTAATATAGTTTGAAGTCTGGAATTGTGATGCCTCCAGCTTTGGTTTTCTTTTTCAACATTACTTTGGCTATTTCTTTGGCTTTTCTGGTTCCATACAAATTTTAGGATTGTTTGTTCTAGCTCTGTGAAGAATGCTGGTGTTATTTTCATCAAGATTGCAGTGAATATGTAGATTGCTTTGGGTAGTATTGACATTGTAACAATATTTGTTCTTCCAATCCATGAACGTGGAATGTTTTTTCCATTTTTTTGTGTCTTCAATCTCTTTCATAAGTTTTCTATTGTTTTCAGTATATAGATTTTTCACCTCTTTGGTTAGGTTTATTCCTAGGTATTTTATGGTTTTTGGTGAAATTGTTAATGGGATAGATTCCTTGATTTCTCTTCTTCTGCTTCATTAATGGTATATAGAAATGCAACCAACTTTTGAACATTGATTTTATATCTTGTGTATTTGCTGAATTCATGTATCAATTCTAGCAGGGATTTTTGGCGGAGTCTTTTGGGTTTTCTACATCGAGTATATGTTATCTGTGAAGAGTGAACATTTGACTTCCTCCTTGCTGATTTGGATGCCTCTAATTTCTTTGTGTGGTCTGATTGATGAGGCTAGGACTTCTAACACCATGTTGAAAACAGTGGTGAGAGTGGGCATCCTTGTCATGTTCCTGTCGTTGGGAGGAAAGCTCTCAGTTTTTCCCCATTATATTAGTGGTGGGCTTTTCATATTTTGCTTTTATGATCTTGAGGTATGACCCTTCTATCCCTACTCAAATCCCTACTCTATCCCTCAAAAAGGTTTTTAAGAAGAAAGGATGCTGTATTTTGTCAAATGCCTTTCAACATCTATTAAGAGGATCATGTGGTTTTTATCCTTTCTTTTATTAATGTGATGTATCACACTGATTGATTTGCAGATATTGAACCAGCCCTGCATCCCAGGAATAAAACCCACTTGATCATGGTGAATCATTCTTTTAATGTATTGTTGGATCTGGTTTGCTACTATCTTGTTGAGAATTTTTGTGAATGCACATTTTTGTGAATGTGCATTGGCAAATATCTTCCAAGGCAGACCACATATGCCATTCTACAAGATAAGTCTCAGTAAATTCCAAAGTATTAAAATCATACAGAGTATGCTTTCTGGCCATTAACAATGTTTAATGTTAATATTTCTGATGAATTGATTCATTAATAAATATTCCTCCTGAGTTTTGGTAATAGTTATTTTCTTGAAGTCTACTTTGTCTAATATTAATATAATCCTACCAGCTGTCTTATGCAGTATTTCATATGTTATATATATATATATATATATATATATATATATATATATACACATTCTAAATGCATTTGTGTGTTTACATTTAAAGTGCATATTGTTGGTTCTTGCTTTTTTAATCCAAACTTTAAAGGGTAAGATATCTAGAAATTTTCCCAAATACTTAGAAATTAAGCAACACACATCTAAACAACATATAGGTCAAAGATTTACATGAGTTAGTAAATCTTAAGGTAAATTAGAAAATATGTTGAACTAAATAACAATGAAATGTTAAAATATCAAAACTTATAGGATGTACCTATGTTTAGAGGAAAATTGATAGTTTTAAATGCTTCTATTAGAAAGAAAGAAAGATCTCAAATCAATGATCCAGTTTCAATCTTAAGAAGCTAGAAAAATAGTAAATGGGATGCAAAGTAAGTGGAAAGAATGAAACAACAGAAACTAAAAGCAGAAATGGGGGCACCTCGGTGGTTGAGTGTCTGACTTCAGCTCAGGTCATGATCTCACAGTTCCTGAGTTCGAGCCCTACATAGCAGCTCTGCTGACAGCTGGGAGCTGGGAGCCTGCTTTGGATTCTGTGTCTCCCTCTCTCTCTGCCCTTCCTTTGCTTGCATTATACCTCTCTCTCTCTCAAAAATAAATAAAACATTGGGGTGCCTGGATGGCTCAGTCAGTTAAGTGTCTGACTTCGGCTCAGGTCATGATCTCAGGGTTTGTGGGTTTGAGACCCAGTGGTGTTAGCTCTGCACTGACAACACAGAGCCTGGAGTCTGCCTTCGATTCTGTCTCCCTCTCTCTCTGCCCCTCCCCTGCTTGTGCTCTCTCCTCTCTCTCAAAAATAAATACTTGAAACAAACACACAAATAAATAAAATATTAGAAAAAATAAGGGCAGAAGTCAATGAAACAGAAAATGGACAAAACAGGGAAAATCAAAGTCAAAGCTGATTCTTTGAAAAGATTAATAAGACTGATAAGCTTCTGGCAAGACTAATCTCCAACACTTGTGTCTCAAAAAATGCACATTTCTGGATCCTTTTGTAGTTCTTTTTTTTTTTTTTTTTTAATTTTTTTTTTCAACGTTTATTTATTTTTGGGACAGAGAGAGACAGAGCATGAACGGGGGAGGGGCAGAGAGAGAGGGAGACACAGAATCGGAAACAGGCTCCAGGCTCCGAGCTGTCAGCCCAGAGCCCGACGCGGGGCTCGAACTCACGGACCGCGAGATCGTGACCTGGCTGAAGTCGGACGCTTAACCGACTGCGCCACCCAGGCGCCCCCTGGATCCTTTTGTAGTTCTTAAGTGTAAGGATTGGGTGTTCATGCTGTTGTGTTGTGTGACATGTGCTTCCCTCAAACCTTGTTATGACCTCAGCACATTACTCATCTAATGTGAAAAAAAAAAAGGAAAAAACCCCACAAATTTCCAATAACAGGAATAAAATAGGAGGCATCACCACAGACCCTATAGGCATTGAAAAGCTAATAATGAAGTATTACAAAAAATTATATTCCATTTATTAGATGAGATAAATGCCATCAAAACCACAATTTAGCGGGGCGCCTGGGTGGCGCAGTCGGTTAAGCGTCCGACTTCAGCCAGGTCACGATCTCGCGGTCCGTGAGTTCGAGCCCCGCGTCGGGCTCTGGGCTGATGGCTCGGAGCCTGTTTCCGATTCTGTGTCTCCCTCTCTCTAGGCCCCTCCCCCGTTCATGCTCTGTCTCTCTCTGTCCCAAAAAATAAATAAAAAAACGTTGAAAAAAAAAAATTAAAAAAAAAAAAAAAAAAAAAAAACCACAATTTAGCAATAACTTACCAAAACAGCACAAGAAAAAAAATTCAAATAGCCCTAAATTTATTAAATAAATTTAATTTGTAATTAAAAGCAAAACAAACATCATACCCATTAGGATGGCTATTATTTAAAAAAAAAAAAAAGGATGTGGAGAAACCAGAACCTTTGTGCATTGGTGGTGGGAATATAAAATGGTGCAGATGTTGTGGAAAACAGTATGGCAATTCCTCAAAACATCAAACATGGTATTACTGTGCAATCCAGCAATTCTACCTCTGGATGTATATCCAAAGTAAGTGCAAGGAAGGACTTGAAGAGATATTTGTACATCATGTTTATAGCAACATTACTCATAATAGACAAAAGGTGGAAAAAAACCTGAGTGTCTACCAAAAGATGAATGGATAAACAAAATAACATATACGTAAAATGGAATATTATTCAGTTTAAAAAGAAGGGAATTTTAATGCATGCTGCAACATGGATGAGCCTTGAAGAAATTATGCTAAGTAAAATAAGCCAATCATAAAAGGACAAATGTAGTATCATTCCTCTTACATGAAGTTCCTAGAATAGTTAAAAATTCATCGAGGCAGAAAGTAGAATGGTGGTGGGCTACCAGGATGAGAGAATGGGAAGTTAAGTGTTTAATGGGTATATAGCTTCAGTTGGGGAAAAAGCTCTAGAGATGGATAGTTGTGATATCTGCACAACAACGTGAATATACTTGATGTCACTGAACTGTATACTTGAAAAAGATTAAAATGGGGAGCACCTGGGCAGCTCAAATCAGTGAACATCCAACTCTTGATTTCAGCTCAGGTCATGATCTCACAGTTTGTGGGATTGAGCCCCACTTGGGACTCTCTCTGCCCCACCCCACTTGCACACATGTCCGTGTGCACGCTGTCTGTCAAAACGAATAAACTGAAAAAAAGATTAAAATGTATGTTAAATTTTATATATATTTTACCATGATAAAAAACAAAAAACCTGTCTACAAAGAAAACTGCAAGCTCCAATGGCTTCACTAGTGAATATCAAACACTTAAGGAAGAAATAACAAAATCTTACACCGAGTCTTTCAGAAAATAGAGGAGAGAACACTTATCATTTTGTTTTATGAGGCCAGCATAACTCTGATAAGTAGAACAATTGTATATTTGAATTGTCTGAATATTGGCTACATTGTTACAATGCAGCTTTTCTCACAGACTTCCGTGCTTCTCATTGTAGTTTCAAGTTATCAAGTGTTTGTCAGAAATAAAACTTGAGGGTATCTAAAAGGGAGAAGCCTAAGTAAGAGTTTTTTAGACGTGTTTTAGTGTGCTTTAATTGCTAAGGCTGATATTTAGTTTGAGTTCCTTTAGTTCAGAGAAGAGAAAAATGAAGGTAACAAAAATCTTCACAAATCCTTGTTTGGTGTTTAGAAAGTTTTTGTTTACTGTTGGAAGCACCTGAAAGAGTTTTGTGGTCTTCACCCTTCATTTAACTTAGCTCAAACCAATTCTGCCATATCAAATTCTAGTCCGTAAAATCATACGGTATTTTTTTTACTTTTTACTTTACTTTCTTTTACTTACTTTGCCTATAGGTTCCTACTGCAGCTCACCATCCCATAGTGGTTCTTCCTATCGAGTCTTGTCAAGGTCAAAGTGAAACAGAATGAGCATGACTTCAGGGCCATGGCCCTCTGAGATTTCAATGCCACGACTCAGTCATGAGTATTTAATTGGCTAAAGAAATCACTAAGGAACAGATCCAAAAAGGACCTGACGCTCAGATAAATATCAGAATTTATCAGAGTAAATATCAGAATTTTATTATCTATAACATTATACTTTTTAGTTGTAAGTACACAGAGGTATGCCATGAAATGCTGACAGACTTTCTGCCAGCTTAGATACAGCTAAGTGTGGACCTATTTTAGAATGCAAGGAAAAGCACAAATGTACAAAATGCCTCAGGTTCCACATACAGTATGACAAGCCAAGGAGAAGATGGTTTTAATACCACTCTGCTGGGCTCATCACTTGTGCATAGCAAAAGAAGAAGCCTTGGTATAGAAGGAAGATCTCTGCCCTACCTCCGATTTTGGCAAAAGGCTTTGCTTTCTACTAAAATGGAGCCCTTTTCACAATGACTCACCCATCTGTTTTACCATACCAGCAAACTATACCATATTCTACCAGAATATGTAAGAATATGTTACAAACATGAAAAAGTGTTTCTTAAATAACTGCAAATTTAATTTTTATAGAATAATAGTTTTAAGTACTTTTTAAGTAAAAAGGATAACTTCAGTTGAAGGAAACACTCCATACTAAATTTTGAAAACTGAAAAAAATATTTGAGGAAGTAAAAGCACTGATCCCAATTTATCTTTCATGTAAATCTCAACTAATAAAAAAGTTAAGTATTTGCCATGTGTGAGACCCTATTCCAAGCACTTTACATGTATTATCTTATTTAACCTCTATTTCCCTATCACAGGGCATTATTTTTATACCCACATTACAAAGGAAAAACCCATACAGGATGACATAAAACTAACATGCTTAATGGTCACCCAACCCATAACTGATGAGGCTTTAATTTGAACTCAAGCAGTCTAACTGGAGAGTCCACGCTCTACTTTCATTGCGTGTTGTTTTTACATCTTTGTTATTCACATACATATAAATCACCCATTTGCCTTCTACTTTTGTACATCACACCTGCAAGCAAGGATTACAGCATTGATTCTCCAGTCTTTACTGGGGTTGCTAATTTGCTCTAACTGATTTAAGGAGGCCCAGAATTCCTTCTCCTCCTTCATTTTTTGCAATTCTGTTTCTTCTCTTGGGCCTTAATTAAATAGCAAGCAATTCCAGTGGGAGACACTAGTCCCCAGATTTAGGAAAGCATCGTTACACTTTTGCCAATACTCAAATCTCAAGATGCAGGCAAAGAGCTCTTGTATCACCTAAATAATGTAACATTTTATTTTTTTTTTAATTTTTTTTTTCAACGTTTATTTATTTTTGGGACAGAGAGAGACAGAGCATGAACGGGGGAGGGGCAGAGAGAGAGGGAGACACAGAATCGGAAACAGGCTCCAGGCTCTGAGCCATCAGCCCAGAGCCTGACGCGGGGCTCGAACTCACGGACCGCGAGATCGTGACCTGGTTGAAGTCAGGACGCTTAACTGACTGCGCCACCCAGGCGCCCCTATAATGTAACATTTTAATACCCATTTTATTCTCGCTGGTCTTCTACTTTTACACAGCTGAGGGTTAGAGGCAAAGGAGGACCTTACTTGCCTTCTATCTAAGCTTGATCCTAAGATTGCTGTCTCACATCTCAATACTACCAGAAAAGCACCAAAGAACTAGAGCAAATAGTACTGCTGTTTGTGTGAATCTGTAACAGTTATCCTTGGAGCATTCAGCTGGCTCTGAGCAAAAACTATTTGTTAGGCTCCCCAAGAATGATTCCCAGTTGTCTCAGCTAACTGAAATCACAGGAAAAGAAACTGCTGTTAATCATACACTAAATGCCTGCCCACCACTTAAAAGTTAACTCCCCTTTGATGTTTCCTGGGTTCTGAGCATCTTAAAAGATAAATTAGCGAGACATTTGTGTTTTTACCTTTGTCACTGTTTAGCTTTTCTTCTCAGTTGGGAAGCTGGTACAAAGGTTTCATTCAGAGGAACAAACATCATCTAGATAAAACTGCACTAACATTACCTGAGAGGCTAGCATTAATGAGAGCAAATTAAAGTGCTATTGTTGTACTGTTTTTGGATAGTGAAAGCCGACAGGTAAGAAACACTTAAGTATCAACTACACTGCAGTGAAAACTAAAGCTTCAATTAACCCTGGCAATTTCTAAGAACTCCAAGGGTGACCATCTGTGAGGCAAACAGCTCAGAAAACTTATACATCTTGTTTTAATCTTTCTATGGATGATTATAATTTCAGGGTATAAATAAGGCTATTAGCAAGAACAGAACAACAACAATAATTACAGTAAGTATTTGCAGAGCACTTTGATCACACCATGACATCAGTCACTTTGCAGCTTCAAAATGGAAATCTCATGCTCAGTGTTTGCTCACTATGACTGCCCTTAAAGGGGGCCACACCATGTACTCACGAGGGTCTACTGGGACTCACAAGTTCTTTAAGGGATTTCATGTCAGCCCATCTTAAAGGAGCCTCAATCCTAAACATCTGAAGGATATACCATTCTACTTACGCTGGAAGTTGTTTCCAAAATCATTATGCTGGACCAGAATGAAATCTGTTTTAACTCATTCACCTGGCATTTCACATTTGTGTGCGCTATAGTAACCTCTGGAGGCATTAATTAGATTTGGTGGGCTGAGAAAGGGTACTAAGTTACATGCATACTTTATGTGCTATCAGTCTCGACAAGTGCTAGTAAAAAATGCACATGGATGAGATTGATGTAGTTCATCTGTTAACGAGACTTCTGCTTTTTGTTCATTGCAAAGGTCTCTATCCCTAGACATAGCAGATGGCAGAAGGTACTTGTACACATATGCAGGATTTACCCAGTCACATTTTGGACTAATGTATCAATAACGCTCCCCTGTTACAAAATGGAATATTATAAAAACTTTATATCATAAAGGGATGTTAGGTATAAAAAGCCTGAAATACAGAATCAGTGAATAAAGGTGTCCAAATGAATGTATTTCTATAATTTCAAAATAACATGGAATTTAGGTAAGCAGAAGCTATAGCACTGTGTAAATTCTACTTTAAAGAACTACAACTAGTTATAACTTGCAAAAAAAACAAGGCAAACTGCACCATGGACTATCAGGGAAAATTCTAACTGCAAAACCACAGAAGGCGTAACAGAAAAGGGGCCAAAGAATAAAAAGTAGAATTCACATGAATGGTACAATTTCTACATGAGAAAAGACAAAGATGAAGGTCTCCAGAGAGGAATATTGAATTGTCTAGGATTATAGAGTGGATGGCCAGAGGATGTTAGATTCTACAAAAGATGAACCTGTGCTTTCTACCTGTGCTCCCACTTGGATCACTCATGTTTTTTTCTTGTATGGAAGAGCCTTCTTGGACTGGTTTTCTATCCTTAGGCCTTTTATCCAATAAGGAACAGATCCCTGATTTCCTTGTGGTCTTGTGATTACTTGGAGCATCTGTGATTATTCCAACATCTTGTTCTTACTCAAAAGATTAGTCTTCCTAAAAACTCACTTTTCCAGCTTCTCTTATAGCTAGAGGAGACAAGACACCAAGTTCTAGCTGACAGAAACCTGTTAAGGAGCTAATGTCGTTGCTTTCCTACAGAGGAAAAGGGGGCAGAGGATATCCTGCTGGCACAATCTCACCCTACCTCTTTCCTGAACTTAGATGCAATGCTATGTACAAAGGAGGAAAAGGATCTGATTCTTGATGGCAACCCTGAACAGGTAAACCAATGTTAGTTACCACCTTCCCTCTGGACTTCTTGCTAGGTAAGAAAATAAGTCCTTATATATTTTAGCCACTATTAGGTTTTCTGTTATTTTTTCATCCAAGAGGATTCTAAGATACAATATCCACTACTGTTAAGTCCTGGCAATCCAGGGACAAATCCATTTGGTTTCTGACCTTAAGGATCTTACCATCCAGTGAAGAAGAATGAGATGCAAACAAGGAGTCCTGACGCATGTGTGGTAAAAGTGGGTACAAGGTGCTATTAGAGCAGAGAAGAATGAATGATTAAAGGCTATTGGTAGTGGCCAGGAAAGTTTCTGGGTGGAGGCAAAATCTGTGCTGGGTCTAGAAGAATGAGTGGCAATATTCCAAGGAGATAAGGATAAAAACCAGGACATTTCAGGCAGAGGGACTGGCACAATTAAAGACAAAAAAGTGTGAAAGCATATGGTACATTCAGGAAATAAAAATTAATTTGGAAAAAGATGCTAATAAGGTAACTCTGAAAATGAATTAGTCTTTAAAACTAAAGGCAAGAAGTATAATAAGCACTGTAATCCAGCTGAAAAAGGGTTAACAATTCTGAAAGCACTATAAAAACACATTGGAATTGAACAATTCAGAAAAAAATAGTAGACGGTGGGAACCAGGTTTCTCACTGGGAATGGAAGGTTACAAACAAAGGGAAGAAGCTTGGAATGATACATGTGGTAATGGATTAGAAATGGAATCATCAGTATGAACTCATGTAGAGCTTTACATAAATACAGATGTCATACATAGAAATATTTGTAGATATGTATATACATGTTAGCAAGTTAGGGTATATACATATATTTCCTTACTCTGCTGGCTGAGAAGGCCTAGAAGTGACCACATCCCAGTAGCAACAAGCACATGAAGCACCCAGATCTTGGTTTCTAATACTATTCTCTAATAAAAGGAACTAGTGCTCCTTGGAGAAATGACTGATGCCAGGACTGGGGCAAGGAACATACAAGATGAGTTTGGAGCATCTAATAAGTGCCAGAAAGTAAGGAAGTGCTCAAAAATAAAATAAAACAAACAAACCCCCAAACCCCACAATGAAAGAGGTATGTTAAAGGGACATGTGAGCCAACTGAAAGAGCTCCTAATGGGGCCAAAGCTGAAACACTATGAGCAACAAAATAGTTTGGGTTATAACCCCCAAATAAAATAAATATCCATATGTCCATATGGATATAAATGATTGATTAAATAAATAAATGAAGGAAAGGAGACAAATTTCCCATGCAGAAGAATTCCAAATAACTTATGTAGATACTCCATCCTCAAGGGGGTGGACCATAACTTCTCATTCCTTAAGTACAGGCTGCACAGAGTGACTTCCTTCTAAAGAGTACAGTATGGAAGGGCACCTGGGTGGCTCAGTTGGGTAAGCGTCCGACTTCAGCTCAGGTCAGGATCTCAAGGTTCCCAAGTTCGAGCCCCATATTGGGCTCTGTGCTGACAGCTCAGAGCCCGGAGCCTGCTTTGGATCCTGTGTCTCCCTCTCTCTCTGCCCCCTCTCCCACTCACGCTCTGTCTCTCAAAAATAAATAAAACTATTTTTTTAAAAAAGAGTACAGTATGGAAAGGGGAAGAAAGTTAACTCTGAAGTAGAGAAACGTGACAAACACTAACTCAGGTAATCAAAGTTAACATCAACAGTGATGTCATGTTGATAGTATATATTCTTTTTTTAATGTTTATTTTGAGAGAGAGAGGAAGAGAAAGAGAGAAAGAGAGAAAGAGAGAGAGAGAGAGAGAGAGAGAGAGAGTGGGGAGGGGCAGAGAGAGAGAGGGAGAGAGAGAATCCCAAGTAAGCTCCATGCTGTTAGCACAGAGCCTGACTTGGGGCTCAGTACCACAAACCACGAAATCATGACCTGAGCCAGAATCAAGAGTCAGACACTGAACTGACTGAGCCACCTAGGTGTGTTGATAGTATGTATTCTTGACATGATGTAATGAGAATGGCACTTTGCCTCTGTATTCTTCTTCCTCCCCGCAAACCCATAACCCCAGTCTAATCGTAAGAAAAACATCAGACAAACCTCATTTGAGGAACATTCTTTAAAATACCTGATAGTACTCTTCAAAACCATCAAGGTTATCAAAAAAAAACAAGGTAATCTGAAGGGTGCCTGGGTGGTTTAGTTGGTTAAGCATTGGACTCTTGATTTTGGCTCAGGTCATGATCTCACGGTTTGTGGGATTGAGCCCTGTGTTGGGCTTTGCACTGGCAGAGCCCGTTTAGGATTCTCTCTTTTCCTCTCTGCCTTTCCCTGCTCATGCTCTATTTCTCTCCCAAAGTAAACATTAAAAAAACAAACAAACAAACAAAAAAAAACCAGTTAATCTCAGAAACTGTAAGGGCCAAGAGGAACCTAAGGAGACATGACAACTAAATGCAATGTGGTGTCCTGACTGAGATTCTGGAACAGAAAAAGGATATTAGGTGAAAACTAAGAAAATCCAAGTAAACTATGTACTTTACTGTAAACAGTAATGTATTGACACTGGTTCATTAATTGTGACTAATATACCATACTAATATAAGATGTTAATAATAGGAGAAACTTGGTATGGAATATATGGTAGCTATGCTATTTTCACAATTTTTCTATAAATCTAAAACTGTTCTAAAATGAAAAGTTTATTTAAAAGAATTAACTTTGTATGCTTACAGTCTATGATGTGAAGGGCAGACAGGGGGTGGGGGTAGGGGCGGGAGGTGTTTATAAGGCTGGAAATTTAGGCCGGAGCTAGATAGGAATCTTTCTACCAAATTAAGCAGTTTCAATGTTTTTCTAAAGGCATTGACAACAACTGAAGAGTTTTAAACAAGGTGAGCAACATGACCAGATTTGTATTCTATAAAGACTATTATGATGGTTTTATACTACCAAACTACCAAAGTCGGACACTTAACTGACTGAGCCACCCAGGCGCCCCTTTGCATGTATAGCTTTTAAAATCTTCATATATGATCCTGGTGCACATCAATGGTTGAGAACCACTCCTACACAGAACTGATTAAATGCGGGCTCCACACAATAAGAATTTGTCAGAGATCATGGGAGCTAGAGAAGACAGCAGCATGAAAATCAAGGAAGGGGCCAAGTCAAGACATATTTTAGAGTCAGAATCAATAGTTTTTTTTTGTTTGTTTGTTTTTTGGGTTTTTTTTTTGAAATGACTAGATGTGAAAGCAGGATGAAGCCAAACATGAAACACAACTTCTGGCTTGGGTAGCTGGGTAGAGGATGAGACTATTCATGACAGAATTCAGAAAAAAGGTTATGACAATGGTGGGACAGTGGTAGAGAAGAGGAGATAGTTTGTTTGCACATGACAAATTTTAAGGATCCCACAATATATTTAAATGGGTATTGCAACATGAATTTAGGTAGCTGGTAGGCACTAGAGATGTAGATTTGGGAGACAGATCACTGGTTTCCAGGTGGTGGCTGAAGTCATGATCAATTGACCAAGAGAAAAAAATGAGACAGATGGAACTCATAGTAATACAACACTTAGGAGACGGGTAGAGGAAGAAGAATCAGCTTCTGTGATCAAATACTAAAGAACACTAAAAGAAACTAAAAATAACAGGTTTTGGAAGCAGAGATCAATGATGACCTTTATCAAAGTGTTTTGATCCTGGCTGTGCCAGCAGAAGGCAGAGTTGAGGAATAAGTAGGTCAATATGAGTAGGGGAGGTAGTGAATAGAGATGAGTCTGATAGGCGGTGGAAGGGAAAAGAGAGAACTTGGCTAAATCTTGAGGTGTCACCTAGATCAAAGAAGAGTTATTTGTTAAGATGCAGAGAATCTTGAGTATCTTTGTAGAATGAGAGAAAACCTAATATTGAAAAAAAAAAAGAATGAAAATATTGGAAAGAGATGGATGGTTGACAAACAAATTTCAAAAAGTGGGAGGAAGGGTGGGGAATTAAGTACACCAAAAACATAGTTAACTATGTAAGATGTCAAGAACAATCTCATCCTCTGATGAGTGAGAACAGGTGGGTTTGTGGTGAAAGGGAAGATTGTTCAATGAGTCCTTTCCCAATACTCTCTTCTTAATAACTTTAAAAAAATTGTTTTTTTTTTTTTTGAGAGAGAGAGAGAGAGAGAGAGAGCAAGTTGGGGTGAAGGGCAGAGGGAGAGCAAGAATCTTAAGCAGGGCGCATGTCCAGCATAGAACCCAATGTGGGGCTCGATCTCATGACCATGAGATCATGATCTGAGCAGAAAGAGTCAGATGCTTAACTGACCGAGCCACCAGGCACCCCCCACCCGAATCCCTGATGCTCTCTTTGTGAAGAGGCTGAAAGGTAGGGAACTTGAGAAAAGGAGGAACAGAAAAAAATGGAAAAGAAAACTAACAACATTTGAGTAAAGGAATGTTAACAGCTAATTGGTCCATCTGATGTTGTGACTCACATTAGTGATCATTTATTGGTGGCCTCCTGAGCACTCACTCCCCACTAATAAATAGCTCATGTATTTGAAATCTTTGAGTTTGTAGAGAAGCCACAGGAGACCTGGCTGAAACTAGAGGTGAACTGCTTAATCTATGCTAAGCCAATCAGCCACATTCCAAAACTATGGGTATAGTGATTGGTTTAGAGGTAAGTATGTGACTAAACCTGTCCAACAGAGTGCACCTTAGGTCTACTGCCAGAGATTTTAGGACAAAGATAGTTTCTCGTACCTGTTATGGATGAAAGAGGAAACATGATGCCCTGTAGCTGCTGAAAGCTGTTACTAGTTAGCTCAGGCTGCCTTAACAAAATGCCAAGGACTGGATGGTTTAAAAAGTAGAAATTTATTTTCTCACAGTTCTGGCAGCCAGAAGTTCAGTATCAAGGTGGTATCAGAATTGGTGAGGTTCTGGTGAGGTATCTCTTGCTGGCCTGTAGATAGCTGTGTCCTCCATGCATGCTTGGGGAAAGAGATGTCTCTCTAGTGTCTCTCTTCTTATAAGGACACAGTTGTTTGTTTTTAATTTTTTTAAATGTTTATTTATTTTTGAGAGAGAGAGAGAGACAGAACACAAGTGGGGGAGGGGAAGAGACAGAGGGAGATACAGAATCTGAAACAGGCTCCATCCAGGCTCTGAGCTGTCAGCATGGAGCCAGACAGGAGGTTCAAACTCAGGAATGGAAAGATCATGACCTGCGGTTGAAACTGGATGCTTAACTGAGCCACCCAAGCACCCCAGGACACAGTTTTATTGGATTAGGGCCCCACCATTATGATCTCACTTAACTATTATTATCTCGATAAAGGCCCTATCTCCAACAGTCACACTGGGGGTTGGGGCTTCAACACATGAATTGGGGCAGAGTTGGGGAGACACAATTCAGTACATAACAAAAGCCATCTTGGTCTGGTCTCAGGATGGTACAACTTTAGGGTGAAACTAACTCTGAAAGAAAAATTGAAAGATAAAAAGAAGTTAGATGCCATTGTTAAGTAGCTGGATTAAGTTTCATTTGAAGCCTGTCCCACCGCTGGCTTTTTCAGTTATTTAGCCAATACATTCCCTCAATTATTTAAGCCAATCTGAGCTTTCTGTTATCTGTAACCAAAAGTAACCTGATAGTGGGGCACTTGGGTGGCTTAGTCAGTTGAGCATCCCACTCTTGATTTTGGCTCAGATCATGATCCCAGGGTCATGGGATTGAGCCCTGTGTTGGGCTCCAGGTTGAGCTTGCAGCCTGCTCAAAACTCTCTCCCCCTCTGCCTCTCTCCCCGCTTGAACTCTCTCTTTCTCTCTCTCTCTCTCTCTTAAAAAAAAAAAAAAAAAAGTAACCTGATAAAGCAGTTATATGATTTCCTCTACCACCTGGCAGTCTGGGGGCAATATATTTGTTTTTATCTAGATTAGGCCTGTCCAGGCTGGTAGTACAGAAAGTAGTGGTGACTTAGGACAGTGGAATTGAGGGTGAAGAGAACTGATGACCATGAAATAAGCCCAAAATGACCAGAAATAAAAAAATAAAGAGGATAGAGGAGAAGGAGGGATGAGGGTGGGGTGCAGCTGATGGACTTCACGGGGCTTAAGCCTGGGTTAAACAGAAATAAGGGAAAGGGGGGGCACCTGATGAAGCATGCAACTCTTGATCTCAGGGTTATAAATCAGAGCCCCATGTTGGGTGTACAGATTACTTAAAAATAAAATCTTACAAAAGATTTTATTTTCTTTTAGGAAAGAAAAGAAAAAAGAAAAGAAAAAGAAGGGGAAGAGAGATAGAATGTATGGGTTGATAATGAGGCCTTCTGAGTTTATTAACCCATGTCACCTAGTAACAAAAACAGTAACACTGTAACAATGGGAAGGAAATCCTGCTCTCAATGAGAGAAGCTCTTACATGTGGCTAGAAAGAACCACAAGGTTATAAACACCCATGACAGAGAAACTTTAGCATGGACAGGAGCTAAAAACATGATGGCCATCCACCACCTCATTTTAACCTTCTGAAGGTCATTACAACAGATCTCCATTCCTTGCTCTTCAGGAAAAATCTCCTACTGGACACACCTATGAAAACAGCCTTTGGGGTGCATGGCTGGCTCAGTCAGTAGAGCATGTGACTCTTGATCTCGGGGTTGTGCGTTGGTATAGAGATGACTTAAAACAATTAAAAACAAACAAGCAAACTGGGTTTGTCAAACTGAGGTCCTATGACAATTTTTTAAATCGTGTTTTTATTATGACAATCTAAAAACAAAATCAATAGGAGCAAAGGTATAACTGCTACTTGATTTCAGTGCCTGGGTTTGCATTTATGATCTTGTTGGCAACAAGCAGCACAGATATAATATGGAAATGAAGCGTCTGAGTATATAGCACACTGCAAAAGATTCTGCAGTATTTCAAATTGAGAAAAGTGGTAAGGGAATTGAGAAGATACACAGCACGTGATAGTAAAGATGGGCTGAAGTCAAGTGAACCTACGTGGAGGAGGTCAGTACCTAATTAATAATGAGAGCTGCAATTTAGTTTTGGTAACACATCAGCAGTCACATTATGCTGTTAATTTGAATTTTATTGGCCTTGTGATGGTATTTATACTTATTTTGATTTTATAGTTGAAAAAGAGCTCTATGCACAAGGACTTTTACCTAGATTTGTATAACAATATGTCAATTTAAGTCAACCCAGAGATCTGAGAATTTTTTCCCCTTTAAATGGAGGTTTATACATTTTTCAACATTGAGAAATACTGTATTAGGAGATTCTGTTCCAGAGAATTCTCTTATTCCTTTTTTTTTTTAAAGTTTATTTATTTTGAGACAGAGAGTGGGACAGGCACAGAAAACGAGGGAGAGATAGAATCCCAAGCAGGCTCTGCAATGTCAGTGCAGTTCCCAACCAGGGGCTCAAACTCACCAACCGCGAAATCATGACCTGAGCTGAAGTCAGACGCTTAACTGACTGAGCCACCCAGGAGCCCCTCTTATTCCTCTTTAATAGCTGAAATATTGCAAAGTAGGGCAGAATCACCTCAAGTCTTCTTGGAAAGCAGTTTCAAGTGGAGAGGCAACGGGTCTGGACTAAGTTGAGTGCAGGCTGTGCCACCGGCTACCACACAACCTCTGACGGGATACTTTAATTTACTCAAAGGTGGCTAATAAGAGTATTCTAAGATATAGGAAGGTCACAGAAGGTGATCTATGTAAAATATATATGTAATGTAGTGCTGGATACATGGTAAGTGCTCAGTAAACTTTAGCTGATATTACTGTCATTATCATTAACTTATAACTTCCAGAAGGCTTCATGAACACCACAGAATCAAGCCTTGCACTATACTTCTTAGTTTAAACAGCCCTAAAGTCGTCCCAACTTCCCAAGAAGGTAAGACTAATTTAACAATGAAGTAGGGAAGCAGAGTAGAAAGTGCTAAACTAAGAATATAATAAGCCTCAAGTTCAAGTCCTGGTCCAACCATCTATTATCATGACTTTTAGAAAAGTCACTTACTGGGCCTGAACCTATTGGCTCATTTGCAAAATGGAGATAATTCCGAAGTTACAAAGTTCTTGCACAGAACGTTATAAAATACAGGGGCGCCTGGGTGGCGCAGTCGGTTAAGCGTCCGACTTCAGCCAGGTCACGATCTCACGGTCTGTGAGTTCGAGCCCCGCGTCAGGCTCTGGGCTGATGGCTCGGAGCCTGGAGCCTGCTTCCGATTCTGTGTCTCCCTCTCTCTCTGCCCCTCCCCCGTTCATGCTCTGTTTCTCTCTGTCCCAAAAATAAATAAAAAACGTTGAAAAAAAAATTAAAAAAAAAAAAAAAAAATACATCATACCTCACAAATATAAAGTCAAATTATTATTCAGTGAATTCCAGAAACATTTCTATATGGCACTTGTTGGGATGAACATTGGGTGTTACACATAAGTGATGAATCAATCACTAAATTCTACTCCTGAAATCATTATTACACTGTATGTTAACTAACTTGGATTTAAATAAAATTAAAAATAAATGGCACCCCTTAAAGCTTGAAAAGGAAAAACATCCATCAGATGAAAAATTAGTAAATTATTAGGAACACCATTCCCACCTCCTACTGTTGAGCAATCAGGTACGGAAATGGTAAATTAGGACAACAAGCCAAACTGAAATTAACAGTCGAGCCTTTTACTTACTGCAACGGTGTAAGCAAGAGACAACGAGAGGCACCAGCGCTCCGGCATTCCATTTTTCCCTGCGGAATGGCACTCGGTAAGGATCACGTAGATGCAGCACAGATGGGGGAAATTGTCTCCTGCCTTTTTATGGATCCGTGGGCAAAGGGGAGTGGGGCTGGGGGAAGAAGAGCTAAGAGGGGAATAGTACTGAGCCACCAAAGTGGAGAAAGTATCTCAGCAGCAGTCCTCATTATTGAGCATGACTGCCCAGGGGAGCCTTGACTGCAATCACTCCAGAAAACTGCAATGCACTGGCTGTACCCCAATTCTTGTGTGGGAATGGTAGCTCTTCCCATGAGGCCTTCCAGGAAAATCTTGTAATTGCCTATGGTCAGGCCTGAAACATCACACATAGGATTCTGACTTGGAGCCAGACTCCTCACCCAAAGAAATAAAGGATACAAACACTCTTTACCTAAACATACAATAAACCTTATTCCAAGAAATTATATAAACTAAAAAAAAAAATCAATAAATTTAGGAATTATTTTTTAAAGCCCATGAATAATAATGCCATAGCAAGTTGCTTAAGAACATTTTATATATATATATATATATATATATATATATGTATAGATAGATGCATACATACATACATAATGTTATATATGTATATATAAAATATTTTTTAAAGACTTATCTTTAAGTAATCTCTACACCTAACATGGGGGTTGAACTCACAACCCCAAGATCAAAGTCACATGCTCTACTGAATGAGCCAGCCAGGAGTCCCAAGAAAGAATTATATATTTAACCTCGATCACATCATGTAGAGAAACCTTTGTGATCTTCAATCTATAAAAGGTCTTATTTCTAATATTATCTGTAAGTCAGCTGTTAAAAGCTCAGAACTACATTTTCTTTTTTTTTTTAAGTTTATTTTGAGAGAGAGAGAGAGAGAGCACATGTACATGTGGGCACAGGGGACAGGGTGGGGGGTGGAGAGAGACAGAGAGAGAGAGAGAGAGAGAGAGAGAGAGAGAGAGAGAGAGAGAGACAGACAGAAACAGAATCCCAAGCAGGCTCCATGCTATCAGCACAAGCCTGACCTGGAGCTCGATCCTACCAATCGTGAGATCCTGACCTAAGCCCCTGACCTGAGCAACCCATGCGCCCTAGAACAATATGTTCTATAGAAACATTTTAAATGGTGATTAAGATACAAGACTAGCCCACACATGCTTTTTAAATCCATAATGTGGATAAAAAGAAATTTGTTTATTTTAAATGATCTTAGAAAACTGGCAAATTTCATTTTCCCAACAGCTGAAACACTGCCAATCCATAATGCCTGGGGCAACATGAATCTTATTTAATACAAAAACAATATGATTCTTTTAAAACAACAACAAAACACATAAAACTTGTCAGCCATTTTTTTGCCACCTGATAACATAAGGTGTGTCTAAAAGTGATGTTGTTTAACTAAAAACTAGATGTGGACATCAAAATAAGTGTTGACCCTTCAAGTAAGTCACTTTGAGAGATTACCATTTATTCCAATGATAAACATCTTTGAAATTTTATTTTCAGATAATGTCCTCATAGCAGGCCTATTAATTCTTTTTCATATCCTCAGTGGTGGCAAACTCTTTGCTTGAGGATAATACCCTTAATTTTTTTTTACAGTAAGTTGTTGTTCTTGTTGCTATAACATAACCAGCTTAGAAAGATCATATTCATTGAGATCTAGCTTCTGGTATGTTCTGTTTCCTTAAACAGCTTTAAACAGTCATACCTCATAAATCAAGTTCACACAGTATATACTGTACTAACACAAATGATAGTATCCTGTGTGCTTATTCTTTTTTAAGAAGCCAAAACTATCTGGAAATATGAGCTGAATGTTTTTTTTTAACATCAATAGCAAAATAGAAAATATACAGGGGATAAGGTTCCTCTTATGAGTATAACAAACATAATATGAAATATGCAGGAATAAACTTAGCCAGAAATGTATAGAACTGATATGAAGAGAGCTATACAACTCTACAGAGGGGCATGGAAGATAATTTTAATAAATAGGAAGATGGTACATGGGTTTCTGAAGCTGAAGATTAATATTGTAAAAATGTAAATTCTCACCAAAATCATCCATAAAATTAAAGAAATTCATTCAAAATTCCAAAAATGTTTTTGAGAAGCTTAAACAAATAATTTAAAAGTTTATCTGGAAGAATACACATGCAGAAAGTGCCAGGAAAATACTGGAAGGGAAATAGTGATGCTAGTTGCGGTGGCATCGGGGAAAGGGGGGTAGGGAAGTACTCATTTTTCCAGACATTAGAGTACACTATACATCAAGTATGTGTATACTTAGCCATGTCTCTAGTGCTAGGATATATAGTCAAAGCAGTGAAAAAGAATAGATAATCCAGAAACTAGTCAAAATGCATGGAAGAATTCTATTTGTAATAAAGCTAGTATTTCAAATCAGTAGGTTATGGTTGGACTATTCAAAAAAGTGTTTGAAGAACATGGGCTACCAGGGAGCCTGGCTGGCTCAGCTGGTGCAACCTGTGACTCTAGATCTTGGTGTGGTGGGTCCAAGCCCCAACTTGGGTGTGGAAGGAAGGAAGGAAGGAAGGAAGGAAGGAAGGAAGGAAGAAAGAAAGAAAGAAATTAAGAAAGAAAGAAAGAAAGAAAAAAAGAAAGAAAGAAATTAAGAAAGAAAGAAAGAAAAAAAAGAAAGAAAGAAAGAAAGAGAAAGAGAGTGAGGAAGAAGAAAGGAAGAGAGAGAGAGAGAGAAAGGAAGCGGTGCCTGGCTGGCTCAGTCGGTGAAGCATGTGACTCTTGATCTCGTGATTGTAGGTTCAAACCCCATGTTGGGTATCGAGATTACTTAAAAAAATAAAATCTTTAGGGGAGGTGCCTGGCTGGCTCAGTCAGTACAGCATGCAACTCTTGGTCTCGGGATCGTGAATTCAAGCCCCATGTTGAGCGTAGAGCCTACTAAAAAATAAATAAATAAAATATAAATAAATCAATAAAATCTTTAAAAAAGAAAAAGAAAAAAAATGGCCTACGTATTTGGAAATAATAAATTTATATGCCAATGCTATATCTAACACCAAAATAAATTCCAGGTAATGTAAAAAATACTCCTTAATAGGCCTAAAAAATATATGTGCTTACTAAAAAGTAGGGTAGAAAAGACTCTTTTGAACATGACGCCAAAGCTAAAAAGTTAAAAATGAAAGACAAAGACTAATACATTGTTTATAAAAGCTTATGGGAAGATATGCTACAAAAGACTCCAGTGGAGATACTGCAAAACACTGCAATGTACTATTGATCTATAAGGAACACTTAGAAAATACTTAGAAATGACCTCAGTAGAAAATGTGCTAATGCCATCAACAAACATTCACCAAAAAAATGCAAATGGCCACCAAACACTTAAAAATATTCATCACACTAACAAAAAATATCTTTGGGGGGTGCTTTCAACTGCAAGTAACAGAAGATCTTGGCTTAAATAATGAGAGAAAAATATCTCTCATGACTGGAAGTCCAGAGGTTGGGCCAGTTCTAGGTGTGGTTTCATCTTTAGTTCAAGGATGTCATCAAGGACCCACGTTCTTGCTATTTCTCCATCCTGCTCTTTGAGCATCACCTTCACCCTAAGGCTCGTTCCCTTTGCCAATTACGACATGGCTGCTGCAGCTCCAGGCATCACACTGACACAGCAACATCCAGAGGAAGAAAAGGACTATTTCTTTCTTACGTCTTTTTTTAGGGATGGAGAAATTATCTCACAAGCCCCTCAACAGGCTTGCTCTCGGATTTCTCTGGCCAGAATTGAGAGTCACAAACTATCTCTAAATCAGTCTCTGAAAACAGAATGGGTTCCTATGATTACCTTGGACTAGAGGTTCTCAGAGTGTGGTCCAGGGATCCCTAGGGGCCCAAAACACTTCAAGGGGGTCCACAAAAGGTCAAAATTCTCTTCCTAATAATATCAACATATTCTTTGTCTTTTTTTACAGTGGTGACAGGTGCACTGATGATGCATAGGCAATGGTGGATAAAACTGCTGGCACCTTAGTCTGAATCAAGGCAGTGGCACCAAACTGTACTGCAGGTGACTATTTTCTTCACCAACCATGCATCGACAGGAGAAAAAAAAAAGTCTGTTTCACTTCAGCGTATCCTTGATGAAGCAAAACAATTGTTTTCATGGAACACCATTTGTACTTTGGCATTTTCTCAGAAACGAAGTAAGCCTGGCAGGAAAACAACTGACACCATTTGTTGCCATTAATAAAATCCAAGCTTTTAAGCAAAAAGTTAGAGTTCTAGAAAACTTGTGTCCACCATGCTTAGCTTAACAGCTTTCTGACACTTCAACACTGTTCTGAGAAGAATAAGGTATTTTTGACATGGTATAATAAAATGTGTCAACGTTTGGAAGACATGCACAACTCAGTGAACCAATATTTTCCAGATGACACATATGGTATCACAAAATCATACATGGGTAAAAGATCCATTCAGAGTGCAAGACGATCAATGGATTTTAATGTAACAGACTAAGAGAAGTACACTGACATGGTTTCAAGTATTACATTGCAATTCACCTTTAAGAAACTACCACTTATTGGAATTTGGTACAATATCAAAGAAGAGTATTCACATTCATCCTAAGAGACTATTAAAGTACTCCTCCTCTTTCTACCTACTCACATTTCTCTGTGAGATCAGCTTTTCTTCACATATCTAAAAGAGAACAACAAATCACCACAGACTCAATACAGAAGCAAACATAAGAATCCAGTGTAACAGGTGAGAGGATTAAGAGGTACAAACTTCCAGTCTTAAAATAAGATGCAGAGACAAAAAGTACAGTGTAAGAAATATAGCCAATATCATAATAACATCACATGGTGACAGTGACTTATCACAGTGAGCACTGAGTAATGTACATATTGTAAATCAATATGTTGTACATCTGAAACTAATATAACACTATGTGTTAAGTATACTTAAAAAAAAAAATCTGGCCATCTTCTCTTAGAGGCCAGATATTAAGGAGATTTGCAAAAATGTAAAGCTATGCCATTCTTCTCATTAACTTGTTTCCTTTGGAAAATATTTTTAATAAAAATGGTATTCATGCTAATATATAGTGGGTTTATTACTGTTATTTTAAATGACTTAATAAATATTTACATTTTTCTTCGGTTTAATTTCTAATATAGTAAACATTGACAACTATGATCCATATAAATAAAAGCTCTTGGGGGTATAATTTTTCAGTGTCAAGGAGTCCTGAGACCAAACAGTTGGAGAACTGCTGCCTTTTGGCTTAATTTTCTGGGGTGACCAGGAGAATGGCAGGACCACTAATTTTTTTAAAAAAGAGCATGATGGGGGCGCCTGGGTGGCTCAGTCAGTTAAGCGTCTGACTTCGGCTCAGGTCATGATCTCAAGTTCATGAGTTCAAGCCCCGCATTGGGCTCTGTGCTGACCGCTTAGAGCCTGGATGGAGCCTGCTTGTGATTCTGTGTCTCCCTCTGTCTCTGCTCCTCCCCTGCTCATGCTCTCTCTCTCTCTCCTTCAAAAATAAATAAAAACATTTAAAAACATTTAAAAAGAGCATGATGGCTTAATTAAGTATTTGACTTATCATTTTGGCAAAGTGAAATGTTGTGATCAGTGGTATAGAAAAACAAGCATACTCACACACTCTCAGGGGAGACTGCATTGAGAAACCTTTTCTGAGGAAACTCTGTCAATACAAATGAAAATTCTTTTTTTCTAAATTTTTTAATGTTTATTTGTTTTTTAGAGAGGAAGAGAGAAAGAGGGAAAGAAGAAGCAAGCACAAGCGGGGAAGGGCATAAAGAAAGGGAGACACAGCCCGAAGCGGACTCTGCACTGTCAGCATAGAGCCCGATGTGGGGCTTGAACCCACGAATCACAAGATCATGACCTGAGCCGAAGTCAAACATTTAACTGACTGAGCCACCCAGGCGCCCCCATATGAAAATTCTTGAAAAATAAATTTGATGGAAAATTCAATTTCTAGAATTATATCCTAAGAATGTAACCAGAAGAATATATTAAGCATTTGTCATGGCACTGTTGTACATTATCCTGAAAAACTGTACACCATCTAAATAGTCATCCTCAGAAAACTGACTGAATTACTGTATATCCATGTAAGGGAAAATCATGTAGCTACTTAAAAATGTTACTTAGGGACTCCTGGGTGGCTCAGTGGGTTGAGCATCTGGCTCTTGATTTCAGCTCAGGTCATGATCTCATGGTTTATGAGATAGAGCCCTGCATCGGGCTCTGTGCTGACTGTGTGGAGCCTGCAAAAATATTGCTTATAAACCTAAATTTACTGATATGGAAAGAAGTCCATGATTTTTTTAGGTGGGGGAAAAAATAGGGTACAAAATCGTACCTTTAGTAAGATCTCATTTTTAAAAATTAATATATGTAATAACAAATATACATATGTATAGGAAAAGTCTGGAAGAATTTACAGTTTTCTCTGATTGAAACGCTCAAGGAGTTCCTTCTATTTTCTTCTTCACACATCTCAAATGTTCTTTTCTTTTTAAGTAAACTCAAATAACCTTTATATTCAGGAAACTTATAAAAATATTTTTACAATCGCTATGTATATAAACTCTACACAATATCCACAGGTAGATCCGTGCTTGGGAAGGAAGGAACAAAAGATGGTATGGGCAGTGGTAATAGTAACACTTGAAAAGTCTCAAAGTCTTTTTTCTAACGGTCACCCATTTACATGGAGGAAAAGATGCCATGGAACCTGTGAGAGCCTTGGTAAGGGGACCCAGACAGGGTGCTGTAGACAGTTGGATCCAGGACCCATTTACCCTAGGGCCATAGAAGTTCAGAGAAAGGTCAGTTTTAAAAGACTCCAATTTGTTAGACCACATAAGGCCAACAACTGCAGATGCTCAGACGGTAAGGGCAAAGAATACAGAAAGAGAAAGAAATTATTGGAAAAGGCAAAGAGTAGCAGGAGGAGGTGGAAAACAAATAACCCATGCTAGAAGACCAAACTCCAATTATCTAGAAACTTCCTACTCACCAACTACGGCAGGTACTTGCCACATTGCTAAGTGACATTAAGACTGCTCTCTCTTTCCATTTGGTAACTGTGTTTTTGGTGTGCCAGAACCTTTTCATTTATAGTACTTCTTAATCATCAGACAGCAAACACAGATGGCACCAGTCAGGTCTGCCCAGCCTAGCCTTTGAAGCCAGCTCCTGGGAAAGCTCGTGCACCCTCTGCTGGTCAGCTCCACTCCAGGACAAGAGGGTCTGTGTCCTACAGAGACAATTTCACAAATCACAGGGATACACTTTTGTGTTCTCTATATAGCTAATTTCAGCGAAGAGCTTGGAAACCATTTCCTCAAACTGCCACCTGAAGGAAACAATTACAGATAAAAACAATGCCCTCCTTTGTTACACCAAAGAAAAACATCATAAAAACTAAAGTACTGTGAGAAAATATACCATAAAAGGCATGTTAAATTCAAATGATTTCATCTTATTATATAATTAAATAAGTAAAGGCATGCAACACCTAATCTGACTATAAGGCTTCATTAGAGTTTTACTCTGGTCGAAAACCTGAGAATTACTATAACAATAATATCTGCATAGGTTTTATAATTTACAAAAAGCTCTCACATTCACTTTTACAACTCATCCTTACAATAATACAATAAGTAAGGGAAGGAGGCAGGACAAGCATCTTTATCACCATTTTACAGATGTGGGAGACGAGGCTCAAAGAGGTTACATGTGTTGCCTCACGCACACAGCTATCAGACTCCATACCCCAAGCAGGCTTCCTGACTCCAAATGCTATGGTCTACTCAGTACACTATTACACCTAAACTGCTGATCTATAAGGAGTTTTTGATAGAGCTGGTATGTATTTCAGGCAGAGGAGTAAAAAGCCTAAAACCTATGTTTTTATAATACATTCCATTTTGTTTCAAAAGTCACCAAAACTTCAGATGCTCAACTCTAAATCTGGGGATTTGTACTGTAGGCAGTGCTTTGTCCTAAAATAACATGAGTGGGTTTTTTTTTGTTTTTTTTGTTTTTTTTTTGAGAGAGAGAAAGAAAGAGAGAGAGAGAGAGAAAGAACGAGTGGAGGAGGGGCAGAGAGAGAGAGGAAGAGAGAGAATCCCAAGCAGGCTCCTTGGTATCAGCAGAGCCTGATGTGGGGCTTGATCTCACGAATCATGAGATCATGACCTGAGCTGAAATCAAAAGCCATATGCTAAACCAACTGAGCCACCCAGGCGTAACCAAATACCAGTTTAACAGGGGGAGTGGACATTTTAATAAGAAATCTACTGAAAACCAAATAACATTAACTTCGGAATTTCTATATGTGGCATGTCTATGCCCATAAAGGGTAGATCCAGGCTTTGTACCTTCTCCATTCACTTGGTCAATTCTATTTATTTGGTTTGAAACAGGGTGGGAATCCTCACGTTCTGGTCCTTTCTCTTGAATCTTTACAATCTTAATAATTTCTCCCTTATGAAAAAAGCATTATGGATACTGTTTTGTTGGACACTTCAGCATGCTGAAGAAGATTCAGTGTAATTCAGCTATAAACACATAGATCCCCAAAACGAAAGATCAAAACAAAGTAGTAATGATAACAGAATCAAACACTATATAGCACTTGCTATGTGCCAGGCATTACTTTAAATGCTTTACTATGTTACTCATTTAGTCCTCCCAAACAGATAAGTAAGTGAGGCATAGACAAGTTAAAGTAATTCTAGTTAAGTGGGATACCCTGGTTGGCATAGCTAGTACGTTTTGAGGCTGAGATCTACACGCAAGCAGGCTGGTAACTGAGTTCATCTTAAGTTTACTTTTAAAATGCAATAGGGGTACCTAGGTGGCTCAGTTGGTTAAGCATCCAACTCTTAATTTTGGCTCAGGCCATGCTCTCATGGTCTGTGAGATTGAGCTCCGTGTCATGCACTGTGCTAGCAGTGCGGAGCCTGCTTGGGATTCTCTGCCTCTCTCTCTCTCTCTCTCTTTCTCTCTGCCCCTCCCCCACTTGTGCGTGCACACCTATTGCATTTCAAAAGTAAACTTTTAATTTTAGAATAGTCTAAGATTTACAGAAAAGTTGCAGATAGTACAGAAAGCTCCCATATTCTAACCTAGTTTCCTATATTACTAAAATCTTACACTAGCATGGTAATTTGTTACAATTAATAAGCCAATACTAATACATTACTCTAAACCTAAGCCCATACTTTATTCAAATTCCCTTTATCTTCATTCGATGTATTTTTCTCTCATAGAATTCCATCTAGGGCATCATGTTATATTTCGTGATCAGGTCTCCTTAGGCTCCACTTTGGCTCTAATAGTTTCTCAGACTTTCTTTGTTTTTGAAGACCTTGACAATTTTGAGGAATACTGATCAGGTATCTTGTAGAATGTCCCTCAATATTTATGAGATGTTTTCCTCGTGATTAGACTGGGGGTTTGGGTTTTAGGGAAGAAAACTACAGAAGTAAAGTGCCATTCTTATCACATCATATCAAGGGTATTCATGATATGAATATGACTTATCAGGGTTAATGTTAACCTTGATCACCTGGCTGAGGCAGTGATTGACAAGTTTCTCCACTGTAAACTTATTCCCTTCCTCCTTTCCATACTGTATTCTTTAACTTTTTTTTTTCAGTATTTATTTTTGAGAGGAAGAGACAGAGCGTAAGTGGGAAAGGGGCAGACAGAGGGAGACAGAATCCAAAGCAGGCTCCAGGCTCTAAGCTGTCAGCACAGAGCCTGAAGCGAGGCTCGAACTCAAGAGCTGTGAGGTCATGACCTGAGCTGAAGTCGGTCGCTTAACCGACGAGCCACCCAGTGGTCCCTCCATACTGTATTCTTTAGAAGGAAGTCACTATGTGCAGTCCACACTTAGGGAGTAGCGAGTTATGCTCCACTTCTTTAAGGGCAGAATAGCTACATAAATTATCTGGAATTCTTTTACATGGGAGATTTGTCTCTTCTCCCCCATTTATTTACTCAATCGCTTGTTTCTATCAGTATGGATTCAAAGACATTTCTTTTACACTGTGGGTTATAACCCGATACTATTTTATTTATTGCGCAAACTGTTCCTGTTTTGGCTATTAAGAGTTCTTTCTTCTATAGTTTCTTTCTATAGTTGGCTCCTATGTTCTTTTGACATACTCTCATCATTGTGTTTTTGTTTTGGAGCACTTGCCTTATTTTCTGGCACTACAAGATACTGCAGGCTCATGTTGTATATTCGTTAACCCAATCCTAGAATCAGCTACTTCTCCAAAGAGTGTCTGTTTCTTTTATTGGGGAATGGACCAGGTACTGGGTGTGCTCCTTGCTACAAGATTGCTTCTAGGCCCTCTCAATTGACAAAACAAGGAAATATATGTGGGAATACTAAACCTTGTATAAACACGTTTTTATAAATGCTTCTACATGTATCTACCATTATCTATAGCAAGCTAGAGTTCATACTTTATCAACTAGAGTACAGTGCTTATGAACAGTTCCTACTGCCTTTAGTTTAAGTCTCATTTTCAAGTTACTTGGCTCCTTTCAGTGAGGTTATTAAATACATTTATAATACAGTTAGATTCTTTTATCAGTCTGCCCTCCATCCTGAATCCTATTTCCCCTTATTTGTTTTTAAAATTTGCATGTGTCAAGGTTTACTCTTTGTGCTGTAGAGCACTGTGGGTTTTAACAAATGCACAGTGTCATGTATCCACCATTTCAAAACCATGAAATAGTTTCACCACACAAAAAAGATCCTCTGTGCTACCAAATCAACCCTCTTCTCTCCTTAAACTACCTGTTTTGGTTACATTTCCCTAACAGAGAATGTACTAGGCATCATTGGTTCTCATCCTTTCCCCTTACAACAACGAGTTGACATTTATAAACTCATGTAATTCTCACTTCAATCCTGAGTATTTCCTCTTAGAAGGTGACTGAATGAAACTCAGAGAGAATAAGTGGCTTGGTTAAGATCCCACTAACTGGTGGTGCTAGAGCTACAACTTGTGCCTCTTGACTCCTGGTATGATGCTCTTTCTACTACATTACACGGCTTCCTTGTTTCCAGCTGGAAGAGAGATGGTTATGCATAGAGACAAGAAGACAGAAGTGATGGTAAGTGATCATATCTTACATTAACAGAAGTCTTTACACTAAAAATACTGAAGTGGAATTGTAGGGGTGCCTGGGTGGTTCAGTTGGTTAAGTGACTGACTTCGGCTCAAGGATCATGAGGTCAAGCCCCATGTCAGGCTCTCTGCTGTCAGTGCAGAGCCCGCTTCAGTTCCTCTATTTCCCTCTCTGTTCCTGCTCCACTCTCATGGTGTGTGCACTGTCTCTCTCAAAAAGAAATACATAAACGTTAAAAAAAATAAAGTGGAATTGTAGTTCTGGTAATTTGGTGAACTGACACCCCAAAAACCTTTCTGTTTTAAAATACTCCCAAAGGGAGAGCCAAAGCATAAGAGACTCTTAAAAACTGAGAACAAACTGAGGGTTGATGGGGGGTGGGAGGGAAGGGAGGGTGGGTGATGGGTATTGAGGAGGGCACCTTTTGGGATGAGCACTGGGTGTTGTATGGAAACCAATTTGACAATAAATTTCATATATTGAAAAAAAATTGAAATAGATATTGAAAAAAAAACTGAGAATAAACTGAGGGTTGATGGGGGGTGGGAGGGAGGGGAGGATGGGTGATGGGCATTGAGTAGGGTACCTGTTGGGATGAGTACTGGGCGTTGTATGGAAACCAATCTGACAATAAATCTCATATTAATTAAAATAAACAAATAAATAAAAGTATCTGGCTAAAATAAAAAAAAATACTCCCAAAGGCTGAATAAAAACATTAAAAAAGGGGTGCCTGGGTGGCTCAGTCGGTTGAGCATCTGACATTATCAGATTAAAGGGAAAAAATTATATGATTATGTCAGCAGATATAGAGAATGTAGTTGATTAAATTCAACACCCATTCATGATTAAAAATCAAATAAACAAAGGGTGACTGAGTGGCTCATTAGATTAAGTGTCAGACTCTTGATTTCAGTTCAAGTCTTGATCTCATAGTTGTAGGATCAAGCCCTGAGTAGGGCTCTGAGCTGAGTGTGGAGCCTGCTTAAGATACTTTCCCTCTCTCTCTCTCTCTCTCTCTCTCTCTCCCCTAATCCCCTTCTGCCCCTTCCCCCAACTCATGCATGCTGTCTATCTCTCAAAATAAATAAATATTTTTTTAAAAAAATCAAATAAGACTTTTAGCAAATATGGAATGGAAGAGAATTTCATTAATCTGATTAAGAGTAGCTATCAAAAACTTACAATGTTATCCTAATGGTGAACTATTAGAAATATTCTGTTTATAAACATGAATAAAACAAGAATGGCCACCTTCACCAGTTTTATTCATTATATTAGAAGTCCTGGCCAGCACAGTAAGAAAAGAAAGAGTAATAAACGGTAAGAGTTGAGAAGGAAGTAATAAAGCTGTCACAGTTTCCTGAGGACATGATTATCTACATAGAAAAATCCCCCAAATCTTACAAATGACTTTTTTTGTTTTTGTTTTTGTTTTTTACAAATGACAATTATTATTGCTAAAGATAAAGTTTGTCAAGGTTGCTAAATAAAAGACCAATATACAAAAAGAAAATTTGCGTTTTTATATGCTAGCAAAAATATAGTTAGAAAATCTAATTTAAAAATTTACCATTTATAACACTGACCAAAAATATAATGTACTTAGGAAGTTTAAAATATGCAAATCCCTTATGAAAAAAAATTATAAAACTTCATTGAAAGACACTACAGATCTAAATAAATGGAGAGACATATGGTCTTCATAAGTAGGATAATTTGATATGGTAAAGATGTTAGTTCTCTTCAAGTTGATACACAGATTTAATGCTATTCCAATCAAAATTCCAATAAGGTTTTTTTGTGGAACTGAAGCAGATTTAAAAAGGTATTTGAAAATGCAAAAGGCAAAAAAGAAACAAGATACTCCTGAGGAAAAGGAATAAGGTAGAAGATTTGTCCTACCAGCTCTCAAGCCTTACTATAAAAGTGGTCAGGTATTAGCCCAGTAATAGAAATACAACAATGGAACAGAAAACACAGACTAGAAACAGACCTAATTATAAATGTAAACTTGATATACAATGAAGTTAACACTGCAGATCTGTGAAGAAATGAGGGAACCTTCAAAAAAATAGTTCTGGGACAACTGATTTTTCATGTAGGAACAAAAATTAGGAATAATAAATGGGTGTTCATTTAAGCTGCCAAGTTTGTGGTACTTTGTTACACAGCAAGAGAAAAGAAATACATTCTTTAACATGTATACCAGGAGACAGGTTAAAGGATGTCTGTAACAGTACTTTTCTAGGAATAAAAAACTTGAAAGAAACAAAAGCCCAGTCAGTAGAAGATGGATAAATTGTAGTAAATTCATACAATTAAATACTATATAGCAGTAAAAATAAATGAAATGAACTATAGTACTTTGTCAAGTATAATGTTGAAGAAAAAATAGGTGGGGCGCCTGGCTGGCTCAGTTGGTAGGGCACGTGTGGCTCTTGATCTTGGGATTGTGGGTTCGAGCCTCAGGTTGGGTGTAGAGATTACTTAGAAATAAAAAAAATTTTTAAAGGGAACTTTTTCTTTTTTTGACAGAATGCAGGTGCAGGGGGTGAGGAGTGGCGGAGGGAGGGAGGGAGGGAGGGAGGGAGGGAGGGAGGGAGGGAGGGAAAGAGAGAAAGAGAGAGAGACAGAGAGAGACAGAGAGAGAGACAGAGAGAGAGAGAGACAGAGAAGGAATCTTAAGCAGGTTCCATACCCAGTGTGGAGCCTGATGTGGGCTCGATCTCACAACCATAAGACCATGACCTGAGCTGAAATCAAGAGTCGGACGCTTAACAGACTGAGCAACCCAGGCATTTGAGAAATAAAATCTTTGAAAAAAAAAAAAAGAAAAGAAAAAATAGACAAATTGTAGAAGAGTACACATATATTGTATGATTCAATTTATACATGTTCAAAAACACTTATAAGTTAACAATATTTTATTTATATAAAGAGGAAAGAGGGATCTGGGAACCAGGAGAGGCACCTAGGAGATGTCAAAGTTGCAGGTAATGTTCTAAAGTTTTGTTTTGTTTTTTAAGTAGGCTCCTCGTCAGGGTATAAATCATGACCGTGAGATGGAGATCTGAGCTGAGGTCAAGAGTCAGACGCTTTACTGACGGAGTCACCCAGGCACCCCTCTTCTGGGTTTGTTTTTAAGTTGATGATAAATACATGTGCATTCATTTTATATTTTTTATACATTATGCTATGTTATCTATACATGTTATTTAAATAAAATAATTGTAAAATAAGAATAGCTTATAATCATTACTATCAATCTTTAAGCCTAATCTTTCTGGATTTTGTATATGCATGAATGTACTTCATGTTTAAACAAAATGTGAAAATATACAGTGAAAAGGAAACATGAGAACCAAACTTGTAGCCAAAAGCCTCAGTAATTTCAAAATAAATTTCCAAAAGTGATTCTCACCTAAAGTACACCAACTACCTGTTAACTGGCCTATTTCACTCTTGTTGTTAAAGGGAATGTTAGCCTATCACTAGTGATTTTTCCATCACACTATCGTGGTCCCACATGCTCTGACCCCTGCCCCCTCTGGGACCTGATTTTACTTCCTTCTTCCCACATTCCTAACCACAGAACAGAACCTAACATTCTTTAGCATCAGTGTGTAAAAAGCTGATATGTACATTTAATAAAATCTAGGTATTGTTTCATAGACACCACATCATAAGTGGTTCCCTGTTTTCCATTTGTTCTGGGAAGTTTGGAGAGGGTTATTGTGGTTCTGCTTTATTATGATTTCACTTGAATCTTTTATTTTCTTCATTGTTAATATCCACTACATTAGGAGTCTTATCAACTCTACTTCCAAGATATATCCTGAATCTGTTCACTTTTTTCAATTTCTCCTGCTACCACTCCAGTCCAAACACTATCATCGCTTACCTGGACCAAGTGAACAGCCTGTTCACTTGCATTCTTATCTCCTCACAGTACATTTTCCACACTATAGCCATAAAGATCTTATTATATCACAAATTAGATCATGTCACTCTCCTTCAAAGCCTCCTTTGGCTTTGAATAAAATCCAAAATTCCTTATGCCCGATATAACTTGGTTCTGGCTTACCTCTCCAAGTTCATCTCCCTCACGTGCACTATAGAGTCACACTGGCCTGACAGTTTTAGAATAAGCCAAGGTTGTTATTGCTTTGGGAACCTTGCATTCAAGCGTTTTCTGCCTGGACTACTCTAACCTCAATTCTTTGCAGACTCACTCATCCTCATCATTCAGGTCTCAGCCCAGAAGTCCAATCTGCAAGAGGCCTTCCCTGACCACTCTAGCTAAAATAAAGCAGGGCTTCCAACCATACTCTACCAAGCACATCACCCTGTTTTGTCTTCTTCATGGCCCTTATCACTACCTGAAATTTTATTTTTGTAATCTATGTATTTATCGTCTAACTCCCTCCACACGTAGAGGCTTTGTCTATCCCATTCACTGCTATACCCTATGCCAAAATAGTTCCCAGCACAAAGTACATGAACATAATTACATGCTGAATGAATGACCTCTTGTGGTTTTGTCTCTGAACAATTTATCTCTGAACAAATGTTCAAGTTTAATAACCTGAGTGCTTTACCATGCTTCTTTAAACAAAGAACATGAACAAAAAGCATTTTATTAACTTCTGAATTCATATCTCTTTGTCTTTAAATATCATGATAGGGGTGCCTGGCTGGCTCAGTTGGTAGAGTATGTGACTCTTGATCTTAGGATCATGAGTTTGACCCCACATTGGGTGTAGAGATTACTAACAAAATAAATTTAACAAAATATATATTAAAAAACATCGTGGTAGGGGCGCCTGGGTGGCGCAGTCGGTTAAGCGTCCGACTTCAGCCAGGTCACGATCTCGCGGTCCGTGAGTTCGAGCCCCGCGTCAGGCTCTGGGCTGATGGCTCAGAGCCTGGAGCCTGTTTCCGATTCTGTGTCTCCCTCTCTCTCTGCCCCTTCCCCGATCATGCTCTGTCTCTCTCTGTCCCAAAAATAAATAAACGTTGAAAAAAAAAAAAAACATCGTGGTAAAGATAGCTAAGTATTCTATTAAAACACATGACACAGATTGAAAAAGAAAAACAAGAAACAAAAAAACAATGTTTGTTCTAGGTCTTAAATTGAGAAGTCATTTTCAAATCCTAAACTAGGGATATCTGTGCATGCCATTTTACCCTCAACAAATGGAAAAAACATCTACTTATAGGTAGAACTGTTGGGGATTCAAGTTTTTAAAAAGTTATTTCTTCTTATGAACACTGTGGTTTCCTACTGATTTAAAGAAGAAAGGGAGACTAAATCTGCATGTATGTTGAAAGTACTTAGTTGCCAATAATGGATTCTATACAATGTCCTTAGAACAGTCAATTTATTCAACATACATATGCATCCTTTGTATACTGCCTAAAATGTGGTTAATGCATATGTATGTCGAATGAACGAATGGACTACTCTAAAAACAGTATGTTGGGGGGCACTCAGTACAGCATGCAACTCTTGATCTTGGGGTCCTGAGTTCAAGCCCACACTGGGTGTAGAGCCTATTAAAAAAAAAGCGTAAAAACAATGTGTTGGGAAGACCAACAAACAATAATTCTAATACAGTGCTACAACCAATGTATGCAGAGAAACATGTTAGAAGAAGCAAGTCTACACCTGAAGTGAAGGGGTCAGGAAAAGTGTGAGTGGAGGTGTGATACCTGGGATGAGTTACAAGATAAAACAGACAAGAGAAGGAAAGGGAGGGAGTTCCAAAGAAAAGTTGAAAGGCCCATTGGCTTGAGTAAGTGAGCAACATGTCAGAGCCACAAGAGCAAATGTTAAGTAACGATGGACAAGGAAATAAGGCTGAAAGTGTGGGCAAGATGCAGATAGAAGTGCCCTGTACACCACATTAAGGGATTCAGATTTTGTCCTGTTCGGCACCTATTCAGACCCCTAGGGATTTGTACAACTTGATAAAAATCAACAACAAAAACATTTTTTTAAAAAGGATCCTCTGGATTATCTGAATGACCCCCTTATAATTGAATACTGTCATAAGATTTCAGTTTACATGTTTGTGTTTAGCATTGCACTGGCAAACAAATGGTACCATTTGTCACTGGCATAGGTTAATGAGAAAGAAATGGGGACTACTTTGTGTAAATCATGTTGTTTGACAAGTGAAGATCAAATGAAATCATGACACATTGAACAAAGGCAGGCTTTGCCGTGGTTTAAAAAAAGAAAAGAGGTGAAGGCACTGAGTAATCTCAACACAAGTACAATATGGACAGGGCTTCTGTAAAGAAGTTATGCTATGGAGGACAGTGAATATTTGCTTTTGGAGCATATCAGGTCCAACAAAAACTGTCTCATTGGTAACAATGAATAAGTATTCATTTGAATTTATTTGTTTCATAATTGTGCTTCATTTAACTTATAACTGGGAGTTATAGTTGTATAAGATATACAACATAAGGAGTGTATATATAGTTTTATATTTGCATATATTTAACATACTAAAAATATTTTAAGTTAACAATGGAGAATCCTGGGTATCCACTCAGGCTTGAGAAATTCTGCTCTGAGTGATTGGGAGCCACTGAAAGATTTTAAGAAGGAAATGACAAATTTGTGCTTTAGAAAAATCACTCTGGCAGCAGGATGGAGAATTCGAATTGAAAGTACTTAAGTAAGGCAGAAAGGAGGGTACTTAATATAATAATGTGATGAAGTGGTGGGGCCCTAAATTACGCAGGGGATATAAAAAGGAGATGGAAAAGAGAATCAAAAGGACTTGGTTGTGGGTGAGAAAGGGAGGGTATCCAGGATGACTGCCCTCTGGGTGACTTGGTGGTGAGATAAAGACAACAGGAAGACAAACAAGTGAGGGTGAAGGGGGATGAGAAAAGAGAGAGATGATGAATTTAAGTCAGCAATGGTTTGAATTTCATTTCATCCAAAGAAAATCCAGTTCTCCTTTCTGGGTCCCAGTTTTCTCAGTGACAGCTGCATTCATGAATTACCAAATTAACTATTATAGTGCGCTCTAAAAATATACAAAGCGCTCCACAGTATGCTGTAAATAAGTCATGAAAAATCAGCAAAAGCTCAAGCCCTGAAGGAAATATTTTAAGTTAACAATAGAGAACCCTGGGTATCCGGGACACAATTTTTACCAAACACTTAAATTGTGACCCAATGCACTCACCCAGTACTGCACTCTTTGCTGTCAGTCAAATGCAATCACTCCCTTGCCCACGTATGAAAGAGAGGTGGCATGTCAAGCCCACGTGGGAGACGCAAAGACACGACCCTTAACGGACTTGCAAATCCATCCCCGGGGGCACATGTAGTGCGTGATTAAGGAAAATGTAGTGTAGCGGGAACTTTGACCCTATAGGCAGGGGTAGGCGACCAAGTTACCTTCTACTTAGAGGAATCAACGTGGAGTATCTTACAGTCCATTAAGAATGTAAACATTTCATATTTTATTAGCAAAAGAAGAGAAAAAAGAGGCGAGAGGAAGGAAAATGCAGCAATTATCGCAAAACCAGCCTTGTGTCCCCGCAGGCCACAAAAGGAGAGAGTAAGTCAATCCTAGTTTGGTGGGAATGCCAGCATCTTCCACCACTAACTCCTTCTACAACAGCATTGTGCTTCTAGACCCGAAATGTTTAACCGTCAACCTCATCCACAACGTCCAACGTGCGACTGAAGGGAAAGCCGCGGGCCGTACCTTTAGCACAGGACACTGCTTTGGAAAGAGGGGGGGTGGCTTTCAACACAGCGCCCCTCCCGGCGCTCGGCCAGGGCCTCCTAGAGCGAAAGTCGGGAGCTGAGAGACTCGAAGGTAACCGGGCGGCAAGGTTTACACAGCTAAGCGAGACCAGGAGGCGGCAACACAGCGCCCCTAGGGTTCTGCCCCGCTCGGTACGCAGACCCGGAAAAGGGGGACCAGCCCCACGGCGCAGCCTCGGCGCCGCCAGAGGAGGAGGGGCTGGGCGGGGTCTCGGCTGGTTGGGGCGGGGCCGGCACCAGAGCTCTCTTCCCGCCGCCTGATGGGAATTGTAGTTCTGGGAACGAGCCAGGTTCCCTCAAAGGGCTCTGGGAACTACATCTCCGGGTGAGGAGGGTACGGCTCCGGCAGGCCGCGCGTTGCGGGGGCGTCGCACTGTCCGCAGCCCGGTCCAGACTTGCAGAGTGTTTGAGTGGCAGGCCGGGAGGGGTATTTTTCCCTTTACTCTGCGCTCAGGCAGCGCCAACCCCTCCTTCCCTCCCCCCACTGCCGTGCGCTCCCTGCCCGGCTCCCCGCGTCAGCTTTTCCTGGGCCCCTGGATGAGCTGGGGCCTGGAGGTTCGAAGGTAACGGCTGCTGCCTGGCGCGGAAGCGAGGGGCGCGCCCCTCTTCAGCCCAGCAAACCCCGCCCCCGGCCCTTGCCTCCATGGGCCCAACTCAGAAACCCAACGTGTGCCGCCAGCTGAGCCGCCGGGCGCTGGGCTTCTTCTCGCGGGACGCAGGCGTGGTGCAGAGGACGAACCTGGGCATCCTGCGGGTGCTGGTGTGCCAGGTGACCGCCGGCTGCTGGGAATGGGGCCAAGGGCAGAGGGGCGACTGGCGGCTAAGCCTCCTGCTGGGGTGCAGTTTTTACTCGTTAGCGCTTCCTTTTAAGAAGATCACAGGTGATGGACAGGGGTATCCAGGCCCTGAACCTGGGGAATTAGTAAATAGCTATTAATAGAACCACCGTATGCTTTTAGTTTTAAGCTTCTTATGTCTTCCTGCAAACAGTCTTCCTAAAATTTGGTCACACCGCGTAAAACGTGAGGACAGAGTGAGGGATAAATGAACATGTTTTAAATAACGTACGTGGAATTACTTTGAAAACTGTAGATTTAATTATCCCACTTAATATTGCTGCAGGGTAGAGACTTATGAGTTATTTCCTAAACCAAAATTCCTTGTGTCTTTCAGGAAAGTACTAAATTTAAGAATGTTTGGACAACTCATTCCAAGTCACCTATAGCCTATGAGAGAGGAAGAATATATTTTGACAATTATCGGTGCTGTGTCAGCAGGTATCTTGGTGAACGTTTTTCCTGTAATTCACCTCACTGTTGATCTTGACTCATTTTTATAGAACCACATGCTTTATCAATGTTTAATGAAATAGGAGAATGGAAAAATGAGCCCAAAAGAAAAGTAGGTGGTAAATGGGTATAATTTTAAAATCTTCTTAAACCCAAAGTTAGAGGTTTCATCTTTGCAAGTACCAATTTAAAATGAATTTACTTTATAGTGCAGGCAAAATGATAGGTTGCTCAGAGTCTGGTGTAGTGTTTTATTCTGCTTAGAAGACGGCAGAGTCAAGGAAGTCAGGTATCTAATAATTACATGCTGCTTTAGAGAAAAATTTCTTTAAATTAAAAAAAATTTTTTAATGTTTATATTTGAGAGAGATAGAAGGACAGTATGCTAGTGGGGAGGGGCAGAGAGAGAGAGACTGAGACTGAATCTGAAGCAGGCTCCAGGCTCTGAGCTGGCGCGACAGAGCCCCAAGCAGGGCTCGAACTCTCAACCCTTGAGATCATAACCTGAGCTGAAGCTGGACGCTTAACTGACTGAGCCACCTACGTGCCCTGGGAAGAAGTTCTATGTTTTGTTTTGGAAGTACTTGCCTTTCTTTGTTTTAAGAGAAAATTTTCGAACATGCTTCAGAGAAAATAGTGTAGTGAACGCCCATGTACTAATTACCTAAATTCAAAGATGATCCAGATTTTACTGCATTTGCTTATCTATGCCATTGCTCACTTTTCCTTTATCTTTTTACAAAGTATTTTAAAGCATATTCTAAACACCATGCTTTGCTTCTACAAAAAATATTAGACATTTTCTTTCTCTTAACAGCTTAAGATATAATTCACACACTGGTGCCTAGGTGACTCAGTCGGTTAAGCACCTGACTCTTGATTTTGGCTCAGGTCAGATCTCTCAGTTCCTAGATTTGAGGCCCATGTCAGGCTCTGCACTGACAGTGCGGAGACTGCTTGTGATTCTGTCTCCCTCTCTCTTTGCCTCTCTCTCTCAAAAATAAATAAATAAACATTTTTTAAAAGATATAATTCACATACTATACAATTTGCCAATTTAAAGTATACAATTTGATGATATTTAGTTCATTGAATGTTCATTCAATGATAGGAATTTTGGTGAACCCTTGTGGTTCATATAGGCAGCCAACACTACAGTTGACTTTAGAACATTTTCATCACATCAAAAAGAAAATTTATTGCCTTTAGCTATTGCCCCAATACCCACATCATCCTCAGCCCTAAGCAAGTGATAGTCTGTTTTCTGTCTCTATAGATTCATCTGTTCTGGACATTGCATATAAATTGAATCACATAGTATGTGTCTTTTGTGATTGGTTTCTTAGTAGATTACCAGTTGATAATAAAAGATATAATTCAAGAACAGCCAGATGGAAGAGTTGCATAGGCAAGTTACATGCGAAAGGGCATGGAATATCCAGGCTCTTTGAGCACACTACTCTCCCTGAATGTCCATGTGTTCACCAACCTAGAAGCTTCTCCCTTTGTTAATATATATATTTCAGGGTGCCTGGTGGCTCAGTTGGCTGAGCATCAGACTCCAGCTCAGGTCATGATCTCGCATTCCTGGGTTCAAGCCCCGTATCAGGCTCTGTGCGGACAGCTCAGAGCTTGAAGCCTGCTTCAGATTCTGTGTCTCCCCCTCTCTCTGCCCCTCCCCTGCTTGCACTCTGTCTCTCTCTCAAATACAAGCAGTAAAAACATTTTTTTTAAATAGTAGCTTAATTTTAAAGTACATCAGTTAAAAAAAAGGAAAATATCTATGATCATATCTCAGTAATAATCAGAGAAGTATAAATTAAAAATAAGGGACTATTTTTCACCTAAAAATTGTAGTTTCAATACTGGCAGAGGTATACACTTGTTCAATTTTTCTGAAAGGCAGTTTGGGAATTAAAAAAAAAAAAACAACAACTTAAAGGTATTTCCTTTTTTAACCTATTAATTTTCATTCTAAAATAAAAGGACTCTTTTTATCTAATTTTCATTTTACAATATTGGAATAACAGTTTATGAATGCCATGGAATTCAGCAGAGATATTCACCGTAATCATTCAGGGTTAAAGAAAGAAATCAATATGATCCAACTTTGGAAAATAATCTGCAGGTAAGTATATGTATATAAAGAAAAAACAGAAGAAAATGAACCAAAATGTTAATAATGGTTATTTTTATAATTTTATAGTATTCTAATCTATGTTACTGTATTTTTCAGATTTTTTTCCAGTGAATTTCCTTTTGAATTATGTGATCAGGCAAAAAATGTTAACATTTAGTTAAGAAAAGGAAGACAAAGTAGCAAGTTGTGTCTTGGTATTCCAAATCTCTAAATAGAATAAATCACTCAAAGCTGAGCAAACACTGTCTCAATGAATAAGAAGAATAATCATTCTTTTTTCTTTTTTCCCAGTGTTGCATCAGAGCCAAGAAAACTTTATGAAATGCCAAAATGTTCCAAATCAGAAAAAATAGAGGATGCTTTATTATGGGAATGCCCAGTGGTAAGATTTATTTTTAGAGTATTTGTTTCTAATGCATTTTTTGCTTAAAAGAACTGATCATTGTTGATATGTAGTATAAAGCTTTAATATCATAGTGATTCCTGAATCTTGAAAGGAGTCAAGAAGAGAGAGTGTATCCTTTGCTTGTTTTCCCTCAGGAAATAACTTATATCCTAAAAAATTATATATTAATATTATGAATGTATTTTAAAATTTTGATGCTATTTGTAAATCTTAAAAACTAGAAAAAAGTTATGAACTGATTAAAAGTTTTGCAAGCAATATAAGCTAGTTTAGAGTTATCCTCAGTGTTTAAGAGATCATTCTACTGATTTAAGAGATCATTCTATCAAAATAAGATATTTATTTAGGACAGCAGTTATGTCACTTGGCTCTGTAAAAGTAGACTTATAAGTTTCCTCTGTGAATCTTGTTCACTAAGTCAAAAATAAAAAATAAAATAATAAAAGTAATACAAAATAAAATAAAATAATAAGATAAGCTCACTCCATCAGACAGACTCACATTGCCCTGATGTGTATTTTTCAGAACCGTGTTTTCATAAATAGCACCTTCTACTTGCTAGAGGAGTTGAGAGAATTGACTTGTACACAAAATAAGTTTGGAATATTCTGAGTTTAAAAGGCTAAACAAGTTTATTTATAGAATTACTTCTCAGAGCCTTTAATAATACTTACGATAATACTAATGTTCACAGTGATTATCAAACCATTTTCTGAAACTCTTGATTATAGGACTTCCTTTTTGAGGTATATTTCTACATATTAGTTTTTCATGGAATCAGTGTTTTAAGAACTGTATTTATGACATACTGTAGCAAATTAATCAGGTTTTTGAATCTGGCTGGTTGTTTTTTAGGAAAAATGGAACTTAAAATATGTGACCAAAAATAATGTTTAAAAGAAAAGAAGCTATCCTTTGAATTTACTATTAAAATTCTCTCTTCTGTCAAAGACTACTGTTTTTACATAAAATTGTAGTTTTCCAGAGCTGCTGCTTTCTTTTCCCTTAGACACTTACTCTTTAATTTTTTTTTTAACGTTTATTTATTTTTGAGTCAAAGAGAGACAGAGCATGAATGGGGGAGGGTCAGAAAGAGAGGGAGACACAGAATCTGAAACAGGCTCCAGGCTCTGGGCTGTCAGCACAGAGCCCAATGCGGGACTCGAACTCACCGACCGTGAGATCATGACCTGAGCTGAAGTCGGACGCTTACCCGCTTACCCGACTGAGCCACCCAGGTGCCCCTACACTTATTCTTTTTAAAAAGAGACATGTTTTTAAAAATCAGAAAGTTTTGAATCTGTTTTCTTCCCCAATTTCTTACTGAAAGCTGAAAATAACTGTTGTGCCCCCAATATCTAAAGCCTTTTAATCTGTTTTCATTGGTTGGGGGAGGAAGGTGACAGATTTTTTTTTTTTTTTATGTTTATTGATTTATTTTTTAAAGAGACAGCAGGGAAGGGGGCAGGGAGACAGGGAGAGAGAAATTCCCCAGCAGGCTCCTCACTGTCAGCGCAGAGCCCCACGTGAGGCTCAATCTCACTTAACCCTTGAGAGCATGACCTGAGCTGAAATCAAGAGTGGGTCGCTCAAACACCTGAGCCACCCACGCACCCCAAGGATGACAGATTTCTTAATTGAGAGAAGTTTTGAAGACACAGTATAAAAACACAAAAAATTTAGAGCAATCCTTGAAAAAATAGAGTTTCTAGTAATCTAATTCCTATTCTCACTTCTCTTTAAACATTTTCTTCTCATTTGAAGTTAAGCAAGATTTTCCATTAAGAAAAACTAAGAAGGTTATCATTTATTGTTGTTAACATATTGATGTGAAACTACATTTAAATTAGCACCCTTTTAGGGGCACCTGGGTGGCTCAGTCAGTTAAGCATCTGACTTGGGCTGAGGTCATGATCTCCCCATTGGTGGATTTGAGCCTTGCATTGGGCTCTGTTCTGACAGCTCAGAGCCTAGAGCCTGCTTCGGACTCTATGTCTCCCTCTCTCTATGCTCCTACCCTGCTTGCATTCTCTCTCTCTCTCAAAAATAATATAAAAAAAATTTTTTTTAATTAAAAAATAATAAATTAGCACCCTTTTCTGAGACAATGTGTGAAATGCAACTTTTGGTTTAGGAAAATACCTCAAACCTATTATATATGCTACTTCCAATTCTTTTTTTTTTAAATCTCCAGGAGGTAAGTGGTGCCTGGGTAGCTCAGTCAGTTGAGCATCCAACTCTTGATTTTAGCTCAGGTCATGACGCAGTTTGTGAGATCAAGCCCTGCACTGTTAGTGCAGAGCCTGCTTGGAATTCTCTCTCTCTGCCTCTCCTGCATAGACACACACACACACACACACACACACACACACACACACACACACTCTTCTCTCTCTCTCTCTCTCTCTCTCTCTCTCTCTCTCTCTCAAAATAAATAAACATTAAAAAAAATCTCCAGGAGGTGATACTTATGTAAGACACCACAGACTAAAAATGTTTACATCATTATATGTGATTTTAGTGTAAGACTTCCAGTAGTTAAACACACATACACACAACCAAGAAACAAACACAAAAACTGAAAGGAAAGACAAATCTTTAAAACCATATATAAAATACCTATGCTTTTATTCTTTTCTATTCACTTTTTAGCCAACGCAAATAGTAGATTAATTTTAACTTCCCTATTCTTAACTTTTGTCGTAGAATTTCCTTTTTCTTTTTAATGTTTATTCATTTTTGAGAGTGGGAGAGAGTGCAAGCCGGAAAGGGGCAAAGAGAGAGGGATTCAGGGGATCTGAAGTGGGCTCTGTGCTAACAGCAGAGAGCCTGACGTGGGGCTCAAACCCACAAACCCTGAGATCATGACCTGAACTGAAGTGGGAAGCTTAGGAAGCCTAACTGACTGAGCCACCCAGGCGCCCCCCAAGAACTTCCTTTTTATTTTACAAATTAAAGTAGAACTCTTTGCTTCTCTTTCTTTTCCTGCCTTAGACTTCCACCTTGTGGCAGCTGATCAGTGGCAGGTATGCCCAAATAGCCATTACCTCCCTTTTTGGGGGGTAATGCACTAACAACAGAGGGCATCTTTTTTAAAAAAGTTTATTTTATTTATTTTAGAGAGAGAGAGAGCACAGAAGGGGCAGAGAGAGAGGGAGAGAGAGAATCTCAAACAGGCTCCATGCTGTCAGTGCAGAGCCTGACATGGGGTTCAGTCTCATGAACCATGAGATGACCTGAGCCAAAATCAAGAGTCAGACACTTAACCAACCGAGCCACCAACAGAGGATATCTTTAAAACCAGGTCCATCTTGTGTTTTTCTTTGCCTTGATTCTGCATTCTAGCTTTTCATTTGGGTTAAGAGTAGAGCTGCAGTGAATCATGGAACAATTTGCCCCCTTGCCATTTTGACTTCTGTCAAAAAGACGAGTCTTAGAACAAAGAAACATCTATTCTAGCAGATGACTCTTTTTATTGTTTTTTAAATTTTTTAAAATGTTTATTTTTGAGAGAGAGAGACAGAGCACAAGCAGGGAAAGGGCAGAGAGATGGAGACACAGCATCTGAAACAGGCTGCAGGCTCTAAGCTGTCAGCAGGGCTCGAACTCATGAGCCAGGAGGTCATGACCTGAGTCTAAGTCAGATGCTTAACTGACTGAGCCACCCAGCTGCCCCTTTAGCAGAAGACTATTAATTCTTAATGGTTTTAAGAACTGTTATTGTTGTTATTGTTATCACAACAGCATTGTTAGTAATACTCCTATTGTTATGATGATGATTGGTTTACACTTGTTGAATTATTTAATGATAAATAACAATAAATAATAAATTATTTCAGGTACTGTCTAAGCACTTTATGTGAATAAACTCAATAAGTTAATGATGAAAATAATAACCTACAGTCTTTTCTTTCCTTGTCTTAATTCTCTATTTGTACATTTAATATTTCCTCTTTGGTTTTACATAGCTGTTTCTTTAAGGTTTTAGCTATTTTCTTTGGACATAGATTACTGCAGATTGTTCATGACCAGCCAGTTTCATTTTTACACCTTGATTTTTATTTATTTATTTTTTTAGGGGGAAATACTTCCCAATCCATCAGATTATAAATCCTCACTCATAGCACTGACTGCACATAATTGGCTATTTCGCATATCAGCAACTACTGGAAAAGTCCTCGAGAAAATATATCTTGCTTCATATTGCAAATTCAGGTATTAAATGTGGCTTTATTACTCAAGATCTTATTTATATATATACATATGTAAATATAAACCTATGAAATAAATTTGAGACTTGTGGCCCAGGAAATTTCAAGCTTTTTTTTTTAGTTTACCATTGTATACCTGGATCTCAATTTATAAACCTATTCTATTTGTCTTTCCTCATGAGTACCTTTGAAGGTCTGAGGATAACAGACCTTTGATCATTTATTGTTGTATCACTCTTAAGTAACTAACCTGTAATAGTTGGCAGATATCACCCCCACCCTTTTTTTTAAGTAGGCTCCATGCCCAACGTGGGGCTTGAACTCACAACCCTGAGATCAAGAGTCACATGCTCTACCAATTGAACCAGCCAGGTACCACCCCTCTCCCGTTTTCATTTCCCATCTTTTTTAAACTTTAAGTGTTTGTTTTTGAGAGAGAGACAGAGACAGAGACAGAGTGCAACCAGGGGAGGGGCAGAAAGAGAGGGAGACACAGAATCCCAATGAAGCAGGCTCCAGGCTCTGAACTGTCAGCCCAGCGCCTGACGCAGGACTCAAACTCATGAACTGTGAGATCATGACCTGAGCAGACACTTAACCCACTGAGTCACCCAGGTGTTCCTAATTTCCCTTCTGCAAATAGTATTTTATATGTAGGTTGTACTTCATGGTTGATTTTCCTGAAGGTTAGTCTGTTTCAGTTAAATATCTGCCTAGTACAATCTAAGAAGTATTTTTGTTGTTGTTTGTTTTTAAGCAATCTCTACATCCAATGTGGGGCTGAAGCTCACAACCCTGAGATCAAGTCACATGCTCTTCTGACTGAGCCAGCCAGATGTCCCTAAAAACTGTTATTTTAACTAGTAGTTTTTAAATTTCATATATATATATATATATATATACACACACACACACACACACACACCTATATAGGTATGTGTGTGTGTGTGTGTGTGTGTATGTGTGTATATATATATATATATATATTTGGAGTGAATAATGCATGCAGAATGTGAAAGTAACATTTTTAATGCTTTTCGTAACTTCCATTTTAAAGCAGGAATAGTTTTTTGTTTTCTAAGTTTTGAATACTGTTTGATCAAACACAGAGTTTATTCACTGACACTCTAGAAGGATTAACGTTAAATACATATATATATATATTTTTTTAAATAGGAGTTATTGCATAAGGATCTAGAGGAAAATTTTAAGTTGTTTTTGTTTTAAAATAAATTACTTTGTTTTATAATTTAAATAACTAAAGAACTATTTAGAAAATACTATTATATTTTGATTATAAGGAAACTGACCCCAATGAATAACCTTCTCCTCATTCTTTTATAAGATATTTGAGCTGGGACACTCCTCAAGAAGTCATTGCGGTCAAGTCAGCTCAAAACAAATGTTCAGCATTGGCCCGGCAGGTAGACATCTTTAAGTATCAATAAATAAACCTTAAGCATTAATGAAATGAAGAAATTGTCTGCAAATTTGTTGTGAAAGAACTAATGATCTTTGATTTCTGAAAAATGGTATAAAAGTTGTTTACCACGAGCTTAAGAAATACCCTTTAAGCCACTCTGGAGAAGTACAACAGATTATTTTACATTCCATAGTGGAAAGAAATTGAACCTTGTTCTTCAAAGTAAGCTATCTTTTCCAAACAGACAAATCATTCAAGCTTTAACTGTTGATAATTTCTTCTCATCTCACGTAGACATGTCAGTGTAATGCTACTTTCAGGTGATACAACCATAACTATGTGTCTTTTGATTAAGGTCTTTATTATTAGAACTCCAACTTACAATATAACTTATACTATATTAATATACCATAATATATGTATAATAATAACAATTTAATTATATGGTATATGGTAGATATTATAAATATATATTTATGCTGTAATTGTAATATGGAAAGTGTATTTTGTTATGCAGTAGATAAAATGTTTTTGTACAGTATGTAAAATATGTTTCATTGTTAAGAAATGTTTACTGTTAGGTTTACTTTTATAGATTTTTGTGTGTATGTGCATGTGTGTTGAAGGGCTAAAGGTTTAATGGACTTATTTTGAACACATATGCCTTCCTGTTTAAGTAACTTTGCAATGTAGACGGAGGTTTTCATGAATTGAAAACATCCACATAACTGTATGCTAGGATAGATGGATGTTTTCAACTCATGAAAACTGTTTCTGAAATTCTTTTGAGAGCTGCCTATAATTTAATCTTTCCTTGTAGGCAGGCATTCAACAGCCTATTTTGCTGTACCTTGCAGTGTTCCATGTTTTACCTTTTTCACTCATAGGGATTCTGGAGATCAGCAAGAAGGTAAGAACTTACTTCTAATTTAATTGCAATATCAACTTTTTTATAAAAGATCGGATGCCATTGGTTAATTATTTGTTTTATTAAGTCATTTGATTGCAAGTGTTCCCCTAATTGTAAAAAGCTTTCTGATCTAGCTTGTTTCATATCAAAACACATGAGAATGTTTCATTTAGGAAGAAAGTCTAATCATTCCTTCCTCTTTCTACATGTTTTTATGCCATTCAAGTGCATAGTGTTGAATTACCTTTGGTGTCATTAACAAACCACTACTTTACAAAATTATGAAATGAGTAAGGTGGTTTTTTGCAGAGGGATATTCCAAAGCTCATTTAAAATGACCATTAGGAAGGTGAAAAGCTAAACAAAAAGCCTCATTTTAATTGCAAGGTATAGATCTAAAACTTGTTTTATGATACAGAAACAGCCTTATAATTAAATATGTGAGTTTTCCATACAGAAACAGCCTTATAATTAAATATGTGAGTTTTCCAACTCATTCAGTTTTAGGTTTTATTCTTGTCATTGTTCTTGATTTATAGGCCATGATATGGGAGGAAAGAAAGACATACTTCCTTTGAGTAAAAGAATCAATAGCCTTCTACTTTCCATTTAAAAATTGTTACTTAGTCTGGGGGGATAGTTCTTTATTGGTCTATTCTACTAGTCTTTAATTAAGTATTACTGAAGCAGATCTTCAGAGTCTGCTAATAGTCATTAGCAAATAAGATGAACATGTTAAAAAATTTTTGTAAAAGCATAGTATACTAAACTACATAAAGGCAAATGAATAGTATCAATTACTTGTTCATTCTTGGCTTTGTGCCAGGCACTTTGAGTAGTTTACAACTTTGTAATGTATGATGTATTCCACTAGGAAATTAACCAAATCCTAGTGAATGCAGAAACTGGAATTAGAAACTAGAGTTGACTCCAAAGTATGAACCAAATTTTAAAATAGAGTGGCTACTTTATTATAGCACTCATTATTTGAAAATATGTTTGAATTACACAAGTCTTCTTTTTCAAAGTGGGAAACCAGGATCCGCCAATAAAAAATTATGAGCTAGTCAAGATCAAAGCAAAGAAAGCATAATTATCCTTCTAAGAGATGACAAAAAACATAACTTACAAATTTAATTGTTTTCTTTGTGCTTGTGGATTAAGTAATTGTGTATGCTTATTACAGTCCAAAACAGGAATGAACACTTAGCTAAGTCATAAATTGTTTCTATCTATTTTTACATGCCTACAATAATCATTGGAGGGATTTGGTTTTGATTAGGGTTAGTTGGAATTGAAGCGTATCTTTCACTTACCATGGATAAAAGACTACCCATGGGCTGGCTTAGAATGTACTTTAAGCTATTTATTGGGGTAGTAAATTTTCACTAAGTAATTAGAAACAGGAACAGATTTTCACTTAATTTCTACTTGTTCTTTCATTGCTATGAAAATTTGTCTATGTTGGCTTTTGTAAATATTAAAATAGGCACAGAATCAAGTTCTTTGTCAGAGCTCTGTGGAGGATTATGACAGGATCCGTTGCATAGAACAAAAACAGAAAGGGAACAAAGAACCAAAGCTTTTCTCAAGGTTAGCCGGTCTAAATGTCTCTATAGGTGTTGGCTTGGTCTTTAACATGTTTGGGTTTTATATGACTAAAATGCCTAGCTGTGTTAGATATTTAAAGAACAAAGTAATAATAAAATTCTGGAATTGGCTGTTTCTCATTAGAAGTACTTTCTCAGAGCCAATCTTTTCCCTTCTAGCGAAAAACTGTCTCTTTATAAGTAACATTTTAGCATGAAGAATAGGTCTCTATATTTACTATGCATATCCTGTATGGTAGAATTAGATGGTCTCAGTGTATGCCTACGTCCATGAAGAATAGGATTTGTTGGGTTTTTTTTTTTAATTTTTTTTAATGTTTATTTATTTTTGACAGAGAGAGAGAGAGACACACAGAGCATGAGCGGGGGAGGGGCAGAGAGAGAGGGAGACACAGAATCCAAAGCAGGCTCCAGGCTCCGAGCTGTCAGCACAGAGCCTGATGCGGGGCTCGAACTCATGGACTGTGAGATCATGACCTGAGCTGAAGTCGGTCGCTCAACCAACTGAGCCACCCAGGCGCCCCAGAATAGGATTTGCTATTAAAAGATATTGGCAAAACTGTAAAGCAAATGGATGAGGCAAATTAATGCTGCTGAATCATTTTGAAGGTTATATGCTACACTCCCATTAGTGTTCCAGTTTGAGACTCCAGTGGCCTATCACCCTAATGACACCTTAACTTCAGGTCTCTAAATTATAATGAAATTATAATACTAGGCAGCAGTGATGTCGTGGTGACCTGAATATTAAGCAAAGCACAAACCACTGTGAACACTCAAGAGGATTGGCCTTCTGGTCTTTTCTCAGGTGATATCTACCTTTCCCCTCAGATTTTCGGGAACGTTACAGATGCTACCTTGTCTCATGGGATACTGATTGTGATGTACAGCTCAGGACTGGTCAGACTCTATAGCTTCCAAGCCATCATTGAACAGGTACAGAAGCCTGAAATTTGCCATATTATAATAACTTGAATTTTGGACTGAGGTATGATTTTTTTTTTTAATGAGATGCTTTAGAGTAAGGCACTTGTGTAGATTTCAACTCTACAAAACTGTGCAAATGCAGAAAGACAAAGTAACCTTTAAAAGAGGGTGGGAGGATGAATAGAAAGGCCCTTTAAATAAAGACATTTTCTCTGTCAGATACATGTGAATTTAATTTTTTCTCTCTCCAGACAGCAAATAAGTGGGTGCTAAAGCCACCGTTTTTGTTTGTTTTGTTTTGTTTTTAGTTCATGCAACAGAAACTTGACTTAGGGTGTGCATGCAGATGGGGTGGGACTGCTGGAACTGTAGGAGAGGCTCCTTTTGGCATTCCTTGTAATATTAAAATCACAGGTATGGCTACTATGTAGCATTTTTTTCACCTTAAAAAATAAGTGGTCATATAAATAGTTATTTATTGTAATCATCCAGTGTTTTCTCATAATTTAATTATAAACTCAATTCATTTTACTTCTATATAGCTTATTCCTTGCTACTGAATAGGTATTGACAAAATCTATCAGTTATTCATTGAACTGAACACCTAGTGATACTGAGTCTTGCTTGGCATTTAACTAGCTGAAGGCAAAGCCCAACATCACTGAGAAGAGAAATGTAAATTAAAATTATCCTAAGGTACATCTTTTCAGGTTTTCAGCTATCAAAAAGTTACTAATGGGGTTGTTAAAAGTATAGTGTAGAAGTATATAAGAATATAAAACTATATAAAACTATAGTCATTTATTGTTGGAGTCATTTGTGGAGGACAGTTTGTCAATATGCAGCAAAGTTTTAAATATATATACTCCTTGAACAATTCCATGTCTAGGAATTTATACCAGATACATTCATATGTGTACAAAAATGACAAATGTACAAGTGTAACATTATTTCTAGTAGCAAGTGGTTAGAAACAATGTATAATTGATAGGTGACACTACTATTATTTCATTGTTTGGCCATATCATAAATTTAAGTGTTACAAAGAAAGAATTTTTTTTGTATTGTTGCAGAGCAATTCCCAATATATATTAATAAATGATAAAAAGGAGTGTAAAACTGTACATAAAAAGCTTCATTTGTATAAAGAATTTATATTCACATGTTAGAAATGTACACATGAGCATATACTTTTAGATTTGCTTGGAATATATGGAAGGACACACAAAAACCTGATAAACAGTAGTTTCCTCTGAGGGATACAGATGAAAGGAAGACTTATTTTTCATTATGTATCTTGTGATACTTTTTGAATGTGGTGCCTACATTACCTTCACCAAAATGTGGTTCCATGTGTATGCATGTACACCCACACACACAGCTCCTTGAAGTTTTAAGAACTTGACCTGTGTATCATTCTATGGATGAACTTTGAATTTGTTGAACCAGTTCACTGCTTTGGACATTTAGGTTGTTTTTAATTTTCTGTGATTACAGATAACTAGTAATGCTTGAATCAATTATGTCATTGTGGGTGGCAGACTGGCCATCTGAAAAGATTCGGTCATTCCTACCTTTAATAACTGACATTTTTCTGTAAATAAAAACTTTCACTCATCACCTAGGGATGAACTGAAATTCCTCCTGAAAAGTCAAGGTATATACTTATTCTTTCTCTTTAAGTATCAGTATTCAAGCAAGGATTTGGTGTTAATAGTCACGTCCAAGGTGGCAAAATATTTTAGAGGTCAGCACACATATATAATCACAGTGGACTCATGGATTTTCATCTATCCAAAATTATATGGTTACAGTCATTATTCTTCATGATGTTCAAATTGCCCCAAATTTGGCCAGTGAGAGCTCCATTTTGACATACCCCAGGAGTCTTGGGGAATTCCCTTGCTCTTCTGGAACAATAATGTATCCTAGGTTTACCTTTTACTTTCCTTGTCCTCGATGTGACAAGGAGAGAACACCCTCATTGACTGTGTTAGTGTCCTAGGACTGCTGTAACACCACAAACGGATAGCTTTAAGCAACAGAAATTTAATCTCTTACAGCTTTGGAGGCTAGAAGTCTGAAATTAAAGCATTGACAGAGACCACCTCAGGTCCTCTGAAGGCTCTAGGAAAGAATCCTCCCTTGCTTCTTCTGGCTTCTAGTTGTTGCTGACAATCCTTGGCATTTCTTGGTTTGTGGCAGCATTGCTGCCCTCTCTGCCTGTCTTCACATGGCCTTCTTCACTCTGTTGTCTTCAAATCTCTCTCTCTCCTTATAAGAACACCAGTCATGGGTTTTAGGACCCACCCTTATCCAGCATGATCTCTGCAAAGACCCTGTTTCCAAATAAAGTCATATTCACCAATACCAGGGGTTAGGGGTTCGACATATCTTTTTGAGGGGCGCATTTCAACCTAAAACATAGACCAAGATCTAGTTGTGCTCAGTACAGCTGGGTGTCTTTATTTTTGGTGAACAGAGCTGGGAAATACATTAAAACAAAAACCTTTTAGTTCATTCTCGTGTTTCTAAATTTAATTGTTCTTTGATTTTTTTAACGTTTTTTTTGTTTTGTTTTGTTTTTTTGAGAGAGAGAGAGAGAGAGAGAGAGAGAGAGAAAGACAGACACAGAATGCACGTGGAGGAGGGACAGAGAGAGAGGGAGACACAGAATCTGAAGAAGGCTCCAGGCTCTGAGCTGTCAGCACAGAACCCAGTGCGGAGCTCGAACTCATGAGCCGTGAGATCATGACCTGAGCCGTAGTTGGACACTTAACCGACTGAGCCACCCAGGAGCCCCAATTCTTCTTTGATTTTATATTTGTATTTCTTTTGGCTCCCACTGAACTTCTTGATTCCTAGTGAAACTTTATCCTATAATATATATGTGATAATCTTAAAATTGCCATATCAGTGCTACTACTGAAAACTAAAGTACAGTGTGAAGGTTAAGATTTCTCTGCAGGTCCTTTTGTCCTTAGTGTACAGCCCAATAAGTGTACTATCAGAGTAATGTGTTCAAAGATTTCTTGAAATTATTTTTCTGTGTCATTAGGTTACCAATTTTATGTAATTAGGCTCATTTGTTTTAGTTTTTCAATTTTAGGTTTATTTTTTCCCTTTTGACTTTATTCTTGAAGTCAAATGTGTATGTTTTAATGGTCAAAACTATATTAAAAGATACAGTCTGAGAAACTTTGCTGCCATCCATAAAAGTCCTTCCATTCTGTTAACTTCCCTCCCCCAATTCCACCCTGCCCCTATAAGTAATCATTGTTTTTAGTTTCTAGGTTATCCCTCTGTTGTTTCTTTTCATAAAAATAAGCAAACAGGGGCGCCTGGGTGGCGAAGTCGGTTAAGCGTCCGACTTCAGCCAGGTCAGGATCTCGCGGTCCGTGAGTTCGAGCCCCGCGTCGGGCTCTGGGCTGATGGCTCAGAGCCTGGAGCCTGTTTCCGATTCTGTGTCTCCCTCTCTCTTTGCCCCTCCCCCGTTCATGCTCTGTCTCTCTCTCTGTCCCAAAAATAAATAAACGTTGAAAAAAAAATAAAAAAAAAAATAAGCAAACATGCAGGGGCGCCTGGGTGACTCTGTTAGGTAAGCATCCAACTTCGGCTCAGGTCGTGATCTCATGGTTTGTGGGTTCGAGCCCCGTGTCAGTCTCTGTGCTGACAGCTCGGAGCCTGGAGCCTGCTTCGGATTCTGTGTCCCCCTCTCCCTCCGCCCCTCCCCCGCTTGTGCTCTGTCTCTCTCTGTCTCTCAAAAATAAATAAATGTAAAAAAAAAAAATTTTTTTTTTTTTTAAATAAGCAAACATGCATATGTATTCTTTAAATGTTACCTTCTTGGGGCGCCTGGGTGGCTCAGTCGGTTAAGCATCCGACTTCAGCACAGGTCACAATCTTGCGGTCCGTGAGTTCGAGCCCCGCGTCAGGCTCTGGGCTGATGGCTCGGAGCCTGGAGGCTGCTTCCGATTCTGTGTCTCCCTCTCTCTCTGCCCCTCCCCCGTTCATGCTCTGTCTCTCTCTGTCCCAAAAATAAATAAACATTGAAAAAAAAATTAAAAAAAAAAATCTTAAAAAAATTTTTTTTTTTAGAAATAAATAAATGCTACCTTCTTTCTTACACCAAATGTAGTATATTGTATACTCTGTTCCGTACCTTGTATTTTCATTTAACATGTAAATGTTAAAGCAAACATTTATTTAACAGAAGAAATATATAAGATTAGCTACCTATATTTTATTGAGATAAAGTTGATGTATAGCGTTAGATTAGTGTCAGGTGTACTTGCCAGTGATTCCTCATAGTTAGAATATTATTAAGGCCAAACGTGAGGCAAAGAGGAACTCTTGATGGTTTTGTTCCTTAGCTGTATTTGTCCCAGGAGCCACCTCTATACCTGTAAAATTACAAATAGAGACTGTAGTCAAGCATATGGTAGCCACCTTTAGCCAAACCCGACATGCTGTCACCCACAAATTCAAAAGGTGGCCCTCCAAAGCCTTGATATCCTGACTACAGCTCAAGAAGACACTTCTGCTAATATTGAGACTAAATGTTATGTATATATCCCAGATGACTCTAATCTCTATCAAAAGTTTTAGCAGACATGCACACACAAAGCAATGTCTGACTCTTCTCATTCTCTTAGTGAGTGGGTTTCTTCCTGGTTTAGCGGAAATGGATAGTCTTGGTGGAAAACACTTCTTCTACTAGCTATGATAGTAATTATGCTAGTCTTTTTTATTATGGGGACTATTGTTGCTACATGCTCTGCGTAAAGACGTCAGACAAATTTCTCAATGATGACTGTAGGAAACATCCTATTCTTATGATGAGACCTCATGCATGCCTCCAACTCAAAAATATCTGCAACTAGGAGCACTTCCTTTAGTGAGATAGCTCAGGATTTTTATGCCTCCCATTAGGTAGGACCTGCATCCCTTTCAGCCTGAAGAAGCTACAGGAGATGAGACCTTCACCCTTCAACACCCCTTAAGAATAAGGACGATAAAAATCCCATAGCAGGGAATGAGACAGGGAAACTGAAGGGGATGCCATGAGAGAAAAAGCTGGGTTTTTTCCCCTTTGCTTCTTTTCTGGCTTCTCTTCCTGCTAGGACCTGCATCTCTACCCCACTTCACACATGCCTTATAATGAAAACAGCCTAAGCCCTTCTTGTAAGGGATGAGGAGTTGATGACGCTCTAGAATAAATGACATCTAAGGAAGGCCCAGGTGAGAATGACTGGACGAAACTATCATATGTGCATTGCAGGCCACGAGAGCTAGACGTCTCTACACCAAGACCCCCTGGCTCCTAGGAAGAGAACCTGAGCCCTCATCTTTGTTCTAACCATTTCTTGGATGCCTGAAAGGACACGTACACGAGACTGCCATCCTCAATAAAAAAACCCAGACCCCAAGCAGTGATGAGACTCATGCTTCTTTCCTCTCTCAGTCTTCCGGACAGTTCATCTGTATCTGTTTGCTCTATATCTTCAATAAACTCTGCTTTCACCTAAAAAAAAAAAAAAAAAAAAAAAAAAAAAAATTAAAATTTTTGTGTACACTACAAAGTGACCACTGCAGTAAATCTAGTTACTACTTTCACCGTATAGTTGACCCCCTTCCCCTATGATAACCATCAGTCTGTTTTCTGTCTCTAGGAACTCCTATAAATAATGCCCCAATGAACATAGGGGTGCATATATCTTTTTAAATTAGTGATTTTATCTTCTTTGGGTAAATAACCAGTAGTGGAATTGCTGGATCATATGGTAGTTCTATTTTTAATTTTTTGAGGAACCTCCGTGCTGTTTTCCTTAGTGGCTGCACCAATTTACATTCCCAGCAACAATGCACAAGAGTTCCCTTTTCATTACATCCTCTCCAACTGCTATTGTTTCTTATCTTGTTATTTTTTAATTTTAGAGTGTGAGTCGGGGAGAGGGGTGGCAGGGGGAGAGAGAGAGAGGGAGAGAGAGTATCTTAAGCAGGCTCCACACTCAGCACAGAGCCTGATGCAGGGCTCAATCCCACAACCCTGGGATCATGACCTGAGCTAAAATCAAGAGTCAGATTCTCAACCAACTGAGCCACCTAGGCACCCCTCTTATCTTTTTCATAATAGACATTCTAACAGGTGTGAGGTTTTGATTTGCATTTCCCTGATATATTCCCTATATTTTAAAATTACAGAAAAATCTTACTATAGCTATTCTTTTCTAAACAATACAACATTTTGTACAATTTATATTAAAACTCTGAAGTATTGCTTGACCTTTCACAGACTCAAAGCATTGTAATCATTATTATTATTTTCTTTTTCATGCCTCTCTTTTCACAGTCTAGCAAGTAGGAACCCCTTTTGCTGACTCTGTTATTCTTTTAATACTACCCTGGCATCCTATAAATACCCTTTATCACAACAACTAGATGGTTCAGAAGGATCTTAAAATTTCCTCATGACAAGACATAGAATCAGCTACTCTCTGAGAACTTCTAGGACTCTAGTTGAAAATAGTATTAGAGATCAAAATTTCAGGTTACTGGGGACCCATCAGAATTGTGATTAGCAGAGTCCCACTGCTACTCTGGGGCCATTTTTAGCAACTGCTGAGAAAAGTATTTCTTTTTAAGTGTATCTTTTTGCATTGATTTTCTTCTAGTGTTAATACCTATTTTATATTCTCTATAACATACCTACTTAAAATTTTAGCCCCAAATTCAAACTCCAATTATATTTTTTCTTTTTTTTATAATTTTTTGTCATCCACCATCATTTCATAGCTACTGTATTATCACATATGATGTTTGTATTTCTTTCATAATTTATCTAACATTTTTAGCTGAGTTTTCTGTTGGGTTCATTTATTCCTCATTAAGAAGACTTCTTTATATATTAAGAATATTACTTTCTTCCTAAAAGCTTTTTTTAAAAAAGCACTTTAAATATATTTGATATGTTTATACCTGTGTCTTCCTCAGCACTGTCAGTTTGTGAATTCACTTTTCATTATTTTTCTCCTATATAGAGGACCCAGTAGTAAAGTGTCTTATGAAGAGGCCTAATAAAGCACACACTTCTTTTTTTTTTTTTAAGATTATTTATTTATTTTGAGAAAGAGAACACAAGCAAGGGAAGGGCAGAGAGCGGGGGGGGGGGGGGGGGGGGAAGAAAATCCCAAGCAGATTCCCTGCTGTCAGCTCAGAGCCCAACACAGGGCTTAATCTCACAAAACGATGAGATCATGACCTGAGCCAAAATCAAGAGTCGGAAGCTTAAGCGACTGAGCCACCCTGGCAACCCAAAGCACACACTTATATATGTAACTTAAGGCTCTTGAGTGAATGGGTCTTCCTAAGGCAAGCCCCTTTACTGGCAGTGTTGGCCTCATAACCAAAGATTAAACACTAAAAGCAAAAGGGTAAAGAAAGAGTCCCAAGTAACCACTTGCCGAAACAGAATGTTTGGGATATTCTAAAGCTGTAGTACCTTCCACTTACACACTTGTGTAAGAGTGCATGTTTTGCTCTACTTAAAATTAGTTGACCTAAAGACAACTAATGACCTGAGCTAAAATCAAGAGTCAGATTCTCAACCAACTGAGCCACCCAGGCATCACTCTTATCTTTTTCATAATAGACATCCTAACTAAAAAGCACCAACAGATATTTCTTTTATGGTGTTAGTCTCTATAAGACAGTGAATGGCTAGATTTATCTAAACTAGTTGACTTATCTAAAGATAATACTAGTATTAGTCGCCATCCTTTAATAAAGCTACTACTGTGACAGGACCTGTCCTAAGTGGTTACATTCATTATGACTAATGTCGCTTATATACTGGAAATCTTAAGACTGCTCGTATAAAATTTGCTAAGTATAACCTGTTAGTCTGGAATATGGAAGATCTCTTCCTCACATCTGAAGGAAATTATTAGACCTAATTATGTTGTAGGATTGTTTTGAGAGTTGGAAATCGTGTTTAACTCAGAATCGTATACATAGATGCCTAGTAAATGGTAGCTGTTTTTATTAGGTGTACTTTGTCATTTTTTTGCTATCATAAGCACCTTCGGTCCACTTTTTTATCTCCACTCAGCTGCAGGTCACACATGCCCTGGAAACAGATGTCTAAACTAGTTAACTTATCTAAAGATAATACTAGTATTAGTCGCCATCCTTTAATAAAGCTACCACTGTGACAGGACCTGTCCTTAAGTGGTTACATTCATTATGACTAATATCACTTATATACTGGAAATCTTAAGACTGCTCATGTAACATAAAGTTGACTTCTTGCATAACATTTGTTGCCTACCAGCTTTCTCTTTTCTTAGCAATCAGCTCTTTCCTGATTATATTTTATTTCTTAAATGTAGTAATTTCTCGTTAATGAAAGTTCATAGATGATGCATGCATCATGAATGTTCCAAGGCTACCAGAACAGAGAAACTAATAAATTCCTTTTGCCCATCTCTACAGACTCACCACCACTGCTCTTTGAGGTGTCCTCCCTGGAGAATGCTTTCCAGATTGGAGGCCATCCTTGGCACTATATCATCACACCTAATAGGAAGAAACAGAAAGGAGTTTTCCATATTTGTGCCCTGAAAGATAATTCCTTGGTAAACCATGAGTGATCAGACTTTTTAGTAGTAAATGTATATCATAAATTCTTTATTTTCTACTTTGTATTAAGAATTCCTAAGAATTACTTTTTGTTTGTGTTAATAATTTGTAAACAATGTTAGGTACAGAAGGATACAAAGAATATAACAAACGCCTGTGTATACTACCAAGCATTTAAAAACATTAACATTTGAAAATACTTAGTGACCAAAGATTTCTCATGGGATCTCGTGCAACACATCTCCCAAGCTCCATAGTGGGAATTATTGTTGCAATATGTTCAGGCTGCCTCTGAACTTGCTGGTGGAATGTGTAGTTGGTTCTGTTTTTTTCGTGGTTTGCTGCTATTTGCTTTCCAGAGCAGAACCAGGTAGAACTCTGTTGGTCACAATGTAAGCACTGAAACACTTTGAATTTTCAAGAACTTTATTTATGGCAGAATAGGAAGAAATGATAAGACATGGTAAGACAATAGAAATTTCTACTCCTTGAGTTCATTTTTATTTTCTTTTTGAAAATGATTTAGGCATTGATTTATAATTTAATTTAATTTAATTTAATTTAATTTAATTTAATTTAATTTAATTTAATTTAAAGAGTGCCTAATGTGGGCCAGGCATGGCTGGGGACACCTTCCTTCCTTCAAGTTGCTTATGCTCTCTAAAGCACACATGTAGATAAGTAAGATGCAGTCTGTTAACTGCAATTAATTAATTAATCTGTAATTAAGATAAGTGCCAAAGAGTGAATGCACAGTGATGATGGGTAGAGGGGTTCCATCTTTGTTTTCTATTGCTGAGTTAGTGTAGTTTATTTCTGGAACCTCCTGATATATGAGATGAACTTAATTTTTCTGAATCAGACTCCACTTATTCCATATCTATCACTTCCAGGACCGTGCTCAATCAGTCACTGTTTGATTCAGTGGCTTTTAGAGTCACAGGCCACCTTACACCACACTGAAGATCAACATAGTCTTGGGTCCAGTTATCTATTTCTGTTGATGTCGCCACCAGGGAACACTATGTATAGTGTCTTCTAGTTTCCTTCTGTCGGAACATTGTTCCCTTCCATTTTCTCATTTACCTGTCACATGTGGCAGCTCCAGTGACGTCCTCTTTTACAGTGGCCTCTCTAGATAGAGGCTGTCATGACAAGTCTGTGATTTGATTATTCACCTCGCAGCCAGTGAACATTCTTCAACCACCAGGACCTGTCATAGCCCTCTTTCACTTAACTTTTCCATCCTGTCAAACCCCGTACAATTCTAGATATTCTTTTTATATAAGAACAGATAATATATATTATTGTGTGTGTGTGTGCACGTGCATGTGCACACACACACACACACACACACACACACACAAAATGGCTTCCAGCATCTATACCAAGCATGTCTATCAAGTACTGTCCTGTAATAACTGATTATAACATCTAGTCAAATCTGTATTTCAACATATTCATAACTAATTGCCAAATCCAGGGAAAGTTTTCAATCCTTTTGCCAGACAGCTTTCTGGTAAGGACATTAATTTAAGGATGCATATGCCCTTTACTTCCCCACCTGTCAGTCAAAAGAGTAGATTACCCAAAAACACATGCAGCCAAACTGAAGAATTCAGAAAATGTTTCATAGCTTTCTATTAAACTGAGCTTTAAAATCTAGCATTCAAGCACATAATAAAAACTGCAGAAGCTGGTAATAATGCTGTCTTATATTTAAAAGATAGTATTTCTTTTGCATGTTATAGTTATTACAATGAAGAGAATCGTCTAAAGAAAGATATGTATAGTATGTGCATGTTTGATATTAAAGGAACATCTGGAGTTAATGCCATCTTGGATATGTTAATTTTAGTGGTAGCAAACAAGGTATTTAATTCCATTGAGTTTCTTATGTATATACAATGTGATAATACCGCCATTCCTATTAGAAATTATTAGGATACTTATAAAAATTCCTTAAAAATTAAAACATGCACTAGTACAGAATATGTGTTAAATTCCTTTTTTTTTTTAAGCATGGAATTCAAAAAAGTAGCCCCCACCTACTTCTCTAGTCTCATGACTGGACACCATGCATATTTTCTAGGAGCCAGAATTAAGATTTTTATTCATGTGTATGCACACACATGCTGTATGGATTAACATTTTTGTGCTTCAGATTTTGCCATCTCTTGTAGCCATTTTGTACTCATCCTTTAAGGCTTACTTCAAGCTCTTTTTTTCATCCTGAAATTCTGCTCACTTGGGTTGAATGCTTGATAATATCCTGTGTGTGGCTTGATCACTTTGTTTTCTACACCGTCTTATTCTTTTCTGTTCTGTTTGTGTTTCTGCCTCCCTTTTTGATAATGAGATTTTGACGGCAAGGGTTATGTTTAGTTCATGTGTGGTATGAACACCTAGTGTGATACTTGAGACATAGTATCCTGTCAGTATATGCTAGTGAAATTAGTAAGTTAATATTTCAAAAATATGAGTATCTAATAGGCAAGGTGGTATCACTTCATTTTGTGTTGGAAAAATTAAAGAAATTAAATGAAATTAATGTATCCATGCTGGTATTAGTTCCCAGTGCTCCTTTGTATAAGGTAAAACATTTATGTACATATGTGATCATATATCACGGAGGTAACTTCTCTTTATTTTAATGTCTAAATGTCCTGCCATGAAATAAATCTCTCCTTGCCTAAAAGGCTAAGCAGACCTAAAAGGCTATTAGACCATTTCCTCATTATTAGAGGTTAACATCTGACTTATCCAAAAAGATTATGTGACCTGTTTCTGAGATTTTAGATTGGGTTGCATATTTATTTGTGCGCTACGCACGCTTTTTGACAGTTTATTAGGGATGGGCAAGGGAAGAAGAAGTTGTAGGGGACTGCATGTGCATAATTATACAGAGTTATATAATGGAAAGTCCTTGGGCTTTGGAGTCAGAGCTGCTGTTTTGCAGCTGCAAAACATTGAGCAAATGATTTGTCCTCTTTGTGATTTTATCCTCATCAAAATGGGGGTAGTCACATGTGCTTTGTGTATTGTTAAAATCAAATGAAATGGCTCTAAAACATCTACCACAATGTCTGACACAAAATAGATGCTTGAGATAGGATTACTGTTAGGTTGTTATTTGTGAGGCAAACTGTATGGTACAGAGCAGATGTTCTGGATTTCTCAAGTATGACTGCCTAAATTCAGTTCTTCTGCATATCCCAGTTCAACTGTTGATATTTTCTTTTCCCTGTAGCTTTGATTTACTGATCTATCATTGATGTTAGATTTGAAAACTTATTTTATTCTCCCTTAATCTTTATTTTCAATATTTTTTCCCCAACTTTAGGCAAAAAATGGGATCCAAGAAATGGAATGTTGTTCTCTAGAATCTGACTGGATCTATTTTCATCCTGATGCTTCTGGTAGAATAATACATGTTGGCCCCAATCAGGTCAAGTGAGTATTTTTTTAAAAATTTTTTTTAAGTTTACTTATTTATTTTGAGAGAGAGAGAGAGCAAGCAAGCACAAGTAGGGGAGGAACAGAGAGAGAGAGGGAGAGAGAGAGAGAGAGAGAGAGAGAGAGAGAGAGAGAGAGAGAGATTGAGAGAGAATCCCAAGCAGGCTCCACACCAGCAGCGCAGAGCCTGATGCAGAGCTTGACTTCATGAACCCTGAGATCATGACCTGAGCTGAAATCAAGAACCAGATGCTTAACCAACTGAGCCACCCAGGTGCCCTTCAAGTGAGTATTTTCATTAGTTGCTTTAAAGCGAAAAGTAGCTTTTGGAAGCATTTATTGGCGTGTTTATTTTTGCCAGCTCACTGCTGACCCAATTACAGAAATAATTAGCTTGTTGTAGGTTGCTTCCTCAGAGAACCTGACTTTATTCTTTCAGCCTTCTCATTACTGTTTGTAGATATTACATTTAAATAAATTCTTTGGTGGATGATATATGGGTAAAAGGAGATTCAGATTGGCTTGTCTTCGTCAGGTTTTAATTCTCTAGGATTAATGAGAGATGATTGTTTTTGGTGTAAAAGATAGCTTTAGTGCAGGAGTTGTTTGAAGTGAACCTTGTTTTGTTTTGTTGACCCACATCTACATCCAGCTGACCTTTCCTTCCTTGAAATACTCTTCATTTGGCTTCCCCGACGCCACAGTTCTCCTGAATATTTCTCTCCCTCTTTGATGTGTCTTTCTTCATGTCCTTTCATGGTCATCCTCTTCTAGAGGAAGTCTTCCAGACTTTAATTATTACATGTCCTCAGGATTTAGACCCTATTTTCTTCTCACTCTTCATTCCCTTTCTGCATGATTCTATTTATTCCTTTGGCTTCAAAGATCATGTGTACACCAAAACTCCAAAATTTATATCCTTGCCCAAATTTCTCATCTAAGCTCAGCCAAAAATCTGGAATTATTCTTAACACTTTGTTACCTTCTTGTCTTTCTTTCATCATATGCATATACTCTTGACTTTTCATATACATATACTCATGTACATTGCCCCCATCTCTCTCTCTCTCTCTTTCCCTTTCTCTCTCTCCCTCCCTCTTGCTCACCCCCTCCCTGTCCCTTACATACACACACACACACATACATACACACACACACACACACACACACACACACCTGCACCATATATCCTGTGAATCCTTTGTTGTTGTTGTATTACTAAATTTTCCTAAATCCTCCTCTTCCTGCCCTTGGCCATTGTCACCATGTTTGTCAGACCATTGTCATCATTAGCCTGGACTATATTAATAGGCTACCTCCTGGACTCCAAGAATTATTTTTGCACTCTTTAAGTCTATTTTCTTCTCAGCAGTGACAGTGATTTTTAGGAACATTAACAAACACAAAAACCTAACTAAATGGATTCTACTTTAACCTTCTTATGGCTTCTTGTTCCTGAGATAAAGACCAGCATACTTAGTATGGTCTGGAGGATCATCCTCCCACTCAGTTTACTTCAGCAGTGCCGTCATTTCAGAAAGCTGGGGGCTGTTTCCTCTGGAATGTGTTTCCCCTCCCTGTTGTGCCTCATTTCTATTCATATTTCATGCCCCAGCTTAAACATCCTTTTTTTGCAGAGTCCTTCCCTGAGACCCCTCGTTAGATTCGCTCCCCCATCACATTTTCATTGCACCCACTGTGTCATGTTCTTCTAACACAGCAATTTTAATTAGTTATCTATGTGATCATCTGTTTAAATATCTAGCTTTAGAATCAGCAACTCCATAATGACAGAGAAAGAGTCTGTTTTGCTGATATTTAGAACCCCAGCACTTGAACATAGTGCTTAGCACAGAGTAGGTGCTCCGTAAGTTTGTTGAATAAGAAAGGTATTGTCTGCCTTATTTATTCCTCATGCTTCATGATAATTAATCTACTTCTCTGGATTGATTATAAAGATGATAAAGGGACTTAATTAAATAAGATGATGAACTTTTATAAAAAGTCTTAAAATCTATAGTTTAGCTTTATTAAACCATACTTTTAATGTTTGTTGCTACCCACCTTTTAAAAAAAAAAACTTTATTTCTTTTGAGAGAGAGAAAGCGTGCGTGCGTGCTTGTGTGTGTATGTGTGTGTGCGTGTGAACGAGCAGGGAAGGGACAGGGAAGGGGCAGAGAGAATCCCAAGGAGGCTCTGTGCTGACGCAGGGCTCCATCTCACAAACTGGTGAGATTGTGACCTGGGCTGAAATCAAGAGTCAGACACTTACCCCACTGAGCCACCCAGGCACCTCTCTACCCACCTTTTAGTAGTACTTTGAGTTTAAGAAGATAAGAGCCACAGAGTGTGTGCCCTTTTGGCAAGTTCTAAAAGATAGGCACTTTTAAATAATTAAGATAATGAATTGAGTAATTTAAAATACAATCTGATTTCTTTTTTTTTTTTTTTTTTAATTTTTTTTCAACGTTTATTTATTTTTGGGACAGAGAGAGACAGAGCATGAACGGGGGAGGGGCAGAGAGAGAGGGAGACACAGAATCGGAAACAGGCTCCAGGCTCTGAGCCATCAGCTCAGAGCCTGACGTGGGGCTCGAACTCCCGGACCGCGAGATCGTGACCTGGCTGAAGTCGGACGCTTAACCGACTGCGCCACCCAGGCGCCCCCAATCTGATTTCTTTGTCTCTGGCAAAGAAAGCCTCCTGGTTCTCTCTGGCCACTGTGGCTGCTACTCCCTGCTATTCTTTTTGCTTGCATTCTAGATTTTATGCTTTAATAACATTGTGCTTTTGAAGCTTGTTAATGCTGTGAACAGATTTGTGTGGGTGGTGAGCAAATTATTTTATTTTCTCTTGCTTAATAAGTTTGATCCATAAGGCCATTTGCACTCAGAAAACCCAAATCTTTAAATATAATCCTACAAAAAAAAAAGTGTTAAGTAAATTGCAGTTTTCAAATATTACTCTTTTATGAAAACTCTTAGTTTAGGCTTAGTTGCTAATCGAGTCTCTCCCTTTTTTTTAATTTTAAATGTTTATTTATTTATTTTGAGAGAAAGAGAGAGCCAGGGAGGGCCAGAGGGAGGAGGAAGGGAGGGAGGGAGAGAGAGAGGGACTGTGTGTGTGTGTGTGTGTGTGTGGACGAGAGGCAGAAGGGCAGAGAGAGAGAGGGGAGAGAAGGAGGGAGAATCCGAAGCACAGAGCCCGACATGGGTCTCAAACTCACAAACCGTGAGACCGTGACCTGAGCCAAAATCAAGAGTCAGACACTTAACTGACTGAGCAACCCCAGGTGCCCCAAATCCAATCTGTCATATAGTTAACTCTGAGTATTGGTCATTAATATCTCATGATAGATTCAGAAGTAAAAAATGCCAATATCTAGTATAATGCCATTGTTAAAACTGAAACATTAAAGACTTGTTGCAGGACAACAAAGATAAGGTTCTTTAAGAGTAACTTTCAGTAAGCCAGTTTGAAAGATGGCTTAAGCCTGAGGAAGCTGCTTCATTACCTACCTCAGGAGTACCTGTTGTCACAGGTTTTTCTGTCTAACAAAATCTCTGAATTTGAAGGAGTTTCTGGACACTTAAGTGATCAGACATGAACATTTCAGACTACGCAGGAGGAGAGAACTAACTCAGTGTTGTTACTGTACTTTTCATTTGTTAAGTTTTATTTCAGTAGTTCAACTTTACCACTTTGATGGTGTGTTGAGGTCTTAGGTTCTTAGAATCTGTTTTCCTTTTCAGAGTTTTAAAGCTAAATGAAGTAGAAAATAATAGTGCCCAGCATCAGATCTCTGAAGACTTTGTCATTTTGGCCAACAGGGAGAAGAACAAAGTAAGTCAGGAGTACTTTAAAATTCTTCGTATATCACTGTCTTTCTATTTGAGACTATAGTATGCAAATGTGTTTGTCTTTCGGTGTGGCTGAAAAGAACAGCACGATCCTGTAGAAATCTGAGTGGTTTTGTCTGCATAGGGAGCTAGGCTTAGCCTCATGCACAGTTGAGATTTGAAAAGAGTTGGTTATATTAAGCTGTCTTTTGCTAATTTCTGTTTCCTTTCTGGGTTTCTCTTTTAGTTTTCATTGATGAGTTATCGACCTTTGGGTTTAATTCATTGTGCAAACTTGGAGTCAGTTGGGTTAAATATGAATCAGAAATCACATACCATGCTTTAACTCCAGGTAGTTGTTTTCTTTTAGTGTGCAAATTAAGAGCATGAAGAAAATTATGTGGAGAGAAATTTCTAAAAGCAGATCCACTGCTTTTGGTATTTTATCCATTAATTTATGATAGTAAAGTATTTTTGCTAATAGGAGGATCAGAAATCTGATTTAGAATTTTCTCAGTAGAAGAAAGAATTATGGGTGTTGGAGAAGGGTTGATTGTTTAACCAAATTT